>NW_010286360.1:125111-163774 GCF_000700745.2 Antrostomus carolinensis
TGCCACTCATTTCAGAATAGCCAGAACAGCAATCCTCTTGTGTTAGCAAGCTGCGGCTCTCCTGAAACGCGGATCACCAGCTGCCTCAGGAATGCGCATTATCAACCCCCCTCTCTCCTGCCTCAAAGGCTCTCCGGGATGGAAACGGAGCTGCCCGCCTGGCTGCTACGGGTGCGCTAATGGGATCATTTTAGGTGAATGATCTGTGTTCTTCAATGGCTCTGTGTCCCTTTCCGGTCTGCTCGGAGGTTACACCTGTGATTAAAACCTTGAACAGGGTATTTTTCCCAGCAGATCACAATGGATGAAATCAATAGGAGATTTTACAGTAATGCAGTAATGGTCCATATAATGAGGCCCAGGCTGGAAAATTTCCAGTGAAGATCTGTGCCTGAGGAATTCTGTACCTCTGATTTAAAAAACAGGTGGGGGGAAGATTTCATATTCAAGTGTTCCATGGCTCAATGTAAAATGTTTCTCTTAACTTACATGTTTCCTTACTGGCAGTGGCTATGGAATTTATCAATAATGTCATTCATGGAGGCAAAGGCTGTAGATAACCCACCTAAGAATGTGACTTTAAAAAAGGAGGAATGTGAAGCCCTTTTGGGTAGAAGAGCTGTCCTTCTGGATTATGTACGTGACACTCCAGTGTTAAAATTAGGGGCTTTATTCAAAATATATTTCTCTCAGATTTTCTCCTTCTCTTTGCCAAGGCTTTCAGAGAGGGTTTTATTTTTTCCTTTATGATACCCTCAGGAAATACCTCTCATGTTGGGTCAGCATCTTGAGCTGTCTACAGCATTTTCAAGACTAGCTTCCAAGGTTTTGCCCTCTGAGAAAATCAGTAGAAAGGAAGGCACGATGTGAATGTACATCAGCTGGCCACAATCTACTATTTCCCTGCATGGCTGCTCTTAGAGCACAGAGTGGCTCCATACTGCCTGGCTGGCTCCAATGGAACTGCCCTTCATGAGCAACAGGAAAAATCACTACAGTGTGAGTGATGCACCACAGTCGAGCTCCCCTGACCAAAGTAATACAATTACTATATTAATTAAAAATTGCTGCCCAAAGGCAGTGGCTCAGAGCCATAGTTCTCTCCCTGTTTTCCCCAGAATGTTTCTTTATTGCTTGCCTATACCAATGTTAAAGCTCCTGGTTGCTGTCCAACAGCACAAACAGAGAAGAAGCTTCAGCCAAGGTCCCCTCTAGTCCTCCAAGGAGGGTAAGCATGTTGGTCTGAACAGCTCACGTTATGGCTTGATGTTGGTGTACAAACGCTTCATGCAGAGGTGTAAGAGAGAAGTCCTAGTGCATCCCTGTTACCTTGGTTGGGGATATAGGCTGAGCTACAATGTTGCCCTGAGTCAGTTTTTAGGAAACTAACACAGATGAGATCTTTCTCAGGTTGGGTTTGGGTTTTTTTTCACTAATTCTTCGTTAGTGAGATCTCCTGAGTAATGACTCTCCTCAACACATGAATCTATGACCTGGTAAAGACCCCTGAGTGATCTATGAAAGAAATGAAAAACCAAACAAAACAAACGCTTTCCATGATACACCTCACCCACTAAGCAACCCTGCGTAGGGATGGAAGATTTCATTCCTGATGTCCACAAATGATCAGCATGTGCCTTGAAGTGCTGGGCTGGATTCGATTACACTAATCATTGTTTCAGTTCACGAAACCCCAGACTACTAGTGATATCCAATGACTTTGGCACACTGGGAATTCAATCAAACGTTTATACTAAGGAGGACTATTTACTTCAGCCCCTAGAGATACCACTTTAAAAAAATTCCCTGAATATCACTGAAATTAATATTAAGACTTTATACCCTCATGTATTTTTGAGGATTTATATATGTTGAGATATCATTTTTCCTACCACTTATCCTCTTACATACTCCCACAATATCTCATCTGTGGCATTTTCCCAGATGGGGCCCACAGCAACGTTCTTGTAGCTTTTGGCTCACTTAACATTCTTGCTTAACCAAATCCTTGCTTTGACGAGGTCTTCTCTGCTACAACGCCCAGCTCTACAGAGCGCCAGACACTGCCTTTTACTGACACACATCCCTGTTTGCTACATGACATCCTCTGTGCACAGTACACCCCAAAAGCAGCCATGGGCTTAATGCTCCCCTGTCCCACAGTCTCCTGAGCAAAAGGAAGCGGCAGGGGTACCCATGCAAGCCACCACCAGAGAAACAGCAGAAATTTGGCATTCTGCATCTGTGTAGGCAACAAGACAAAGTGAAAGGCAGCAGATAACTGAGCTCTTTATTGCTTCCCTACCATAATTTTCCCATTTTCAAAGGCGTTCCAAATGGAACGACGGGGCTGACAGCCTGTGCACTGGCTTCGATAGGCTCTGCCTTAGATTTCTATTTCTGGGTGTGAAGACCTAATTTTCAGAGGCAGATAATTTTTGAAACTGAGCCTATATTCCTTTCACTGCTCTTGATTTACATGCAATTTGTCAAACAATTAAAATGTGCATATTGTCATTACAAGGCCAAAACATCTCTTCATCTCTTCATATTCATTTTCCCAGAGCACAGGTTTTCAACAAGTGAACTTGGCACCGAACAAAGCCGCCTTGCCACTCCTGACTGAATGGGGCTTCTTTCAGTCACCCTGCAAATGTTCACATGTGGCATTTCATCTGATTTCATCTTTGTGTACTCAAGCACAGCTGCGGTGTTTTCTCCTTCAGTTTCTTCCTCCCATCGTGAACTACTTTTCTTCCTTAACAGTCCCTTAACTGGTACAGGCTCTTCTGTCTAAGCCATTTTCTTATTTATGTTTGAATTGAGTGCTAGTCATGCAGTCTGTGACATACAAATTTCTTATAGGTACCTCACAAGCTCTCAACATTTCCTACATTGCTCAAGTCAGCAAACAGGGCAAAACACCTGCCAATTATTTCCCTGAACTAAGCCAGCTTTGCTAAGTCAATCAGTGTGTTCCCATCCAGATATGTAATCATCCTCTCCTTATCTCAACCTGCCAATTCATGCTGCACTTCTGGCAGATCAAATTGATATTGAGATACTACTGAGCATCTCTTCACACAACTGTTTGCACATAGGTGTGCCATGAAGTTCTCTTCACTTGTTACAAACATGACAGGAACCTCAGCCACATATCTTACCCAGAACCTTTGCCCAGTGGAGATAAATCATCTGCCACTCTCCCAGGAAGAACTACTACAAATGGCCACAATGGGTAAAAATTGTATTCTGTACTGTCACAGACCCCATAAAGTCTGTAACATAGGAGTATTTTAAATAGTGTTTTTTTAAAGCAGGAAGAAAGATTGGGCAGTAGAAGAATGAGCCAAAATTTTAGAGAATCACAAATAATTTTCTGCATATTAGACAATGTTCTTGTTACACTGTAACCAACTGATTTTTCTAGGAAATGTCAACATAGAAGTGACTGTCATGTGTTCCCTGAAAATTGATACTATACTTAGGAACATAACAATTTAAAAAAATCTGCTAATTAATGAAGAGCTTCCACTGGCAATTACTACAGCTGAGTTCTTTACCTACAAAAATCTTCTAGGATTTTTTATTTAAAAAAAAAATAATAATCCTAAACAACATTAGAATTTTGCAAAGTAAGTAAACTAGGAGTTCTCAGATGTGCAAAGTAGCCATTTGGTCCCAGACTTTATCCCAAAGGAAACAGTATTTCATGCAGTTTATTCAAGACAAAGCTGGCTTCTCCATCCTGAAAATTTTTCTGCAAGTCTATTTTCCATCTGTGCCTTGGCTTTGTCCTATAAATCACAGGCAGCACAAGGCACTGAACTTCACAACTGCAATGTGAAAACATTTAGATGCTACATGTCTAATAAATAGCCCTTCCCTGTCCTTCAGTGATACCGTGTGCAGTTTCAGTACAGAAATGGATCACAGCAGACACAATCTAGAACATGGCCTATCAATGCACCCACTGTACTGACATCTATCTAGAGTTTTTACAGAATACTTCACCAAACATCTAGTTCAGATTTCCTTTCTTATCAGGTGAACATGCTGCCTTGAAGAGTTACAGCCAAGTCCTCCAAAGCCAACATCATAGCTGCAAGTGACTATCCTCCTGCATGGATGATGTCCCAGCAGATCTATAATATAGCCCTTATGGCTCACATATTGTAAAAATTCAACTTCTTCCCATCTTCTTATTTAATCAAAAATTACTGAAAAAACACTTGCCCAGACATTGTTTTCCAAATGTGGCTATTCTTTGTTACTGGCAAAGGCCTATGGCCTTTATCTGTCTCTGCTTAGGTTTGGATTTGCTTATCCACTGAAGGATGTTTTGAATCCTTCTGCATTTCCACTGTGAACTGAGCTATTCCAGAGGAGGTTTGCCATACACTCTTCTGGAGATGCTTACATCAGTGGTGACTGATGTAGAAAGGTCAAATCCCAAGGAAATGTAACCAGACCACGTGCAAACAAGCTCCCAATAGGTGTTTGCATAAAGAAAAAATATCTCATGAACAAGAAAAACAATTTGAAATATTCACCATGATACTTGTGTTCACCTTCTACATAACCACAGAGCACCGTTATTATAATAGGAATATAATTCTACAAGAATCAAACATGCTGGCACCATGCCTTACCGTTCTGATTCAAAGATCTCTGCTAAAAAAGTAAGATTATGCCTTTGGTTACTGCACAGACACATCTGAGATAATGCAGCTGCCTCTCCAATATCTACAGCAGGATATTCTGTGTAGTAATTCTAATGACAGATGTTAACCTTTTGGGATGCCCAGTAACACTGTATCATGTACCACACTGTACTACTGCTAAGAAAAAAATCAACAGTTTCATGCACTGATTACTGCCTAAAATGTCTTTGTCAAACACTTAATGAAGCACATATTGGGTCTGTTGATCTGACTGTCAATTTATTCTAAACGAATTCACATGCCAAAGGATTTAGGTGCCAAAAGCTGGAAGAGCTTTCAAATGGAATTTTTTAGCCCTGACCATGATAGCTGCACAGCAATATGTCATCTGAAATAATAGCTGCTTGAAAACTCAGAATACCAGGTAGTTCAAGATCCTAGGTTTCTGTAACCTCCCCTGAAATCAATCTTTGACTTGATCACAACAAGCAGAAATGACAAGCCTACTAGATCCCTTTCTATATTACAGAGCAGAGGTATTACTTTTGTATTGCAAGCATAACCTGTGACCAGGATGGGAAAATGGTAATTACATTATTTGTTTGGGTTTGTTTTGCTTCCGTCCCTGTTTTGCACAGCCCACATGCAGCTGAATTAGCAAAGCTGAAGAGGGAATAACGGCCTCAAAACAAACGTCACAAAGGAAAAATGGTTGTGTTTCATTGGCAGCAGATCTGTTTTAGGACCTTCCCATTCCACTCCTGACCTTACACTCTTCTAGCTATGTGGCACACCAAACCTGCCTCCCTGACCTTGCTCTATCCGAAGGATGGTAACAGGGGAGAGGGCAGCAAAGGGCATGAATGAACAAAGGCTTTCTTAAAACAGAAATGAAGAGACAAACTAATTATCAAGTGTGAAATTGATAAAATGATAAAGCAGACATCATTTAACAGTCCTAGTGTTGAACACATGTTCTATGTGCATGTACGAAATGTTGTTGCTGGGCTTTCTACTGCTGCTCCTGGCTTCTCAGATCATTTCTGCTGCAAGCAAGGGCAAGGCATTTATCCCAGCCACTGGCCTTTCTTTTCTCATCGATTAAAGGAAACAAGGTCAGCCACTCCAATCTGGCCTTTAAAGCAGAACTGTCCATCACTCAGAGCCTCCAGAATCATAGGACAAAGGTTCTTAAAAGTCTTCTCTGTTACAATCAGGAAGGAATTTGTATATCCCAGTGTGAAGATACAGGGTGAAACTGGGATCTCCAAGCTCCTTAACTGATCCTGGCAACTCCAGTGCTAAGAATGCTGTCAGAGGGCCTTGGCCCGACCAGACATTATGCAGTTGTGGATGAAAGAAGATCTCCCTCTGGACTACATCGTGCTTGGCTTTGCAGCTGAACAGAGTGAACTGCAAGGAGTTTTCATAGAGAAAACACTGGAGGAGCTAATAGTGCATGGATCAAGCCCAGCGTGATAAAGGAATCCTTCTAAAAATGTAATAAATACCTGCTCAAATGACAGTGAAACCCCGGCTGCATGGTTAACATTATCCTATGGTTATTCCAGATCTTCATGAAAGTACTTCAGGGAAAGAATGGCCCCTCTATAGCACTTAGGTCTGGTCATCAGAATGGCACTGATAACCCAGACTCATAAATACATGGATGTAATAAATGCATAAAATGAAAAGCTTGCAAACTCATGTAAACAAAACCAAAAGAAAAAAATACAAAAGGGGATTCAGTTATAGGGCAAACCTGCCAAAATAACATTAAAAGACTCATTTAAACTGAGTGAAATCAGGAAAAATCCAAAGTTTGGCCAAAACATCATCTTTCACTTATCCTCCTGTACCTGCGCGTCACAGATAATAGTGCCTTCTCTTAGACGAGACTCTGAACAGTGGGTGACCTTATGTACCAAATGTGCTGCAATAACTAAGTACAGCAGGGGTGAATTGAAGATGACATTTCAGCCTTTAACTGAATTTCCCACATTTCTTCAATTTACGCCAGACTCTTATGTTATTTCAACTTATCTTTTCCCTGACAGCATTCAAAGCTAGAGGTTCAGAAACTGTTGTTCGTACACACACGCATAAACATGCACATACACACATCAGTCAATTATTGTTTTACAAAATTATCTGCACAATCTCTCATTAAATATTTGTATTCAGAAAGACTTGGAAAACTACTGTTTTCCACTCAGGACCACTTTGCAGTCCTTGACCAAGGAATCCTGGCAGCAAACGTGCAGCCATAACACCTGGCTTGGACTGACGCTGCACCATTAAGAAGAGTCAATAGTTTTGTAAATCCACCAAGGAATTGCAAGTCACTTCACTTATAAATGGCTTTTTGAGTGACTTTTTTCATTTTTAAATGCACCATTTTCCAAATAGCTCTGTTGAACAAATGTACAGAAAACATTGGTTGAATTGTACATGAACCCTGACGTAGTTATGAGACTGACTTTCTCTAAGCCCAGAATAATAACAAAGGGGAAAATAGAAAGACTTACTTTAGAGATAACTGCTGCAGGAAAAAATCTAATTTTTACAGAAATGGTTCAGTGCTGCTAGCATGTTTGTACAGTATACACCTTGGCTGCACATCAGCTGTTATTGGATAGCAGAAGCTGTATCCATCTGTAACTTTCATTAAAATAGAATGCCACTGCATAATTATATTTGGATTTTTTAATTTAATTTTTTTTTTTTTTTTTTTTTTTTTTTTTGCACAGGATACCAGTAAATCTTTCTTTCTCTGTTGGAATACACACAATATGTGAAATCTGCATTTACAGCTAAAAAATGGGTGCACAGCATCAAACCATAGAATGAAAATTAAGCATGATAAAAACAAAACAGGGAGAAACTGCAACATCAAATGGCTCTTACTCGATATGTCTGCCACTCACAGCATCTAGAAGATGTTATAACACCTAGACTAGAAGAGCTGTGTCTGTTTTAGAAAAATATACGTATCAGATATGTTCATATTAAAACTATGTACATATCTAATTCCAAAGGAAACGTGGATTATTCTGTCCTCCCCTTGTCACACAGAGCACAGACTTCTCTAAAAAGGCCGTAAGTGAACAATTCAGAATAAAGCTCTTACTTCAGGTAGTGCCTAGTTACTAAAAGAATTGCCTTGATGTCTCAGCCCTGATGACCGAGGAGTAGCAGGCAGACAATACTTCACATTTCGAGCTTCAGTCACTCTTAGAGCTGGCTCAGTTACAAGGAATAATTCTGATTCTCAGCAAGTTTAACACATTTTCATACAAGAAATATTTTACTCTGTTGCACCCCCTAGTGGGATTACTTCATAGTAATCAGATTCTCCCGATTTTGTTTTTTTTCTTTTCATAGTACGTATGTTAACTAAAGAGAGTCACAAAAGGATGTATTTAGGTTCCCAAAATAATTTACTTCAAGGTTAACTGACATTTCTCTTTTTTGTTGGTGGCCTCTAACAAAGCATAGTAAGGCATAGTGGTACATACACATTTGAAACAACCATGAATTTCAGTTTCTGTTTTTTGAGCTAGGTTCTATTTTCAGTTTAAATCCAGAGTAAAAAGATTTTCCATTCCAAGAAAAAATTACTCATTCTTTTTTAAGGTCAAGCCATATGTGTAATAAGGAGAGATCCAAAGAGAAGAGGAGAAAATGTGTTTTTTGTGCATTATTAATGCTAGTTATCTTAGATGTGTTCGGCAAGTTTTTGCAAATTGGCAAATGGCAAAAAGTCACCGTGTTATTAACACCATTATTTGACTTTGTGTCCATGTTGTTCCTACCTCAAAGAACTCACCCTGGAAAAAAATCAGACCCATAATAAATGAAGCAAAAGGTGAAGAAACAGAATTACCAGGACTCAAATCCTGGAAAGATTTAATCACATACTTACCTTTAGCTGTTGGGCTGATCGTGTTCTCATTGCAAAGAGATATTTGTCAGTCACATTTAGCAGGAGCTAGACACAGCTCACAGATTCAGTGTGACCACTGCTAACACTTCACACAAACCATGTACACAAAGCATTTGGAAAACAAGCCCAAGTGTTGTGTTCAGATCAGCTGCACCTTGACAGGATACAGGTCTGGTAACAACAGCTGAGAGCTTCATCCTTGCTCCAGCTTCCTCATGGCAGATACAGAAGTAGAGAGGCATAAATATGTTCCCAAAACCCCCGATCTGGCCATTCTCCCTGCACTGGGGCAGAGGAGCTCAGACATCTTTCCCTTCACTGCCAACACCTGCCCTGGTCTAGACAATGTGTTAAGGGCAGAGTAAAGAGTTGGTGTAGGTGGGTGACCAGACCAGGGCCACTGGAAAGGCTTCTCCCCCTTCCTGCAGGCTGGAAGTTCTGTTCAGTCTTGCTGAAGCTCTCACCCTCTAAGGTTTTTACATACACATATAAAGATGTATAGACAATCCCAAATTGCCTTTCTCACTGCATTATGATTTAAAATATCAAAGCACTTCCAGCAAGTCCTGACATCAGATGGCAAGAAGGAGCAAACAAAGAGGTCTAGCTTATCTTTTGTGCTTAGATGTATTTTATAACAGAGTATAAAGGAAATCAATATTCCCATCATAAATCTTGCTTACTCTCCTTACAGGGGTGATGGCTGACTTCCACACGAAAATGTCAAAGTAAAAGCACTTTGTTCTCCAAGAGACTTTGGTTCAATCAGGCATAATACAGCACAAACAACCCTAATGTAAATAAATGCACTGAGAATGCGAACGCCCACAGGAGACAGGACTGTTAGAGTCCTCTTACTTCCACTGGGAATATCTATCTACTGACGAAGCAGACACAGGAACATCTTCTGGTTGCTGCTCACCAGAATGAGCACGGGCTTTGTAATCTGATGAGCGGTGATTTTCTCTCATTCATTAAGATTCAAAATGGGTTCTTTCTACTTCCTTGCATCCCCTTAGATGGTTGACCAAAACATAAACAAGAAAGACCATTCGTATTAGTCAGAGAAAGCTGACTCTGGCTTACTGCCTGTGTAACTATGATAATAAGCCATTCTTAAAGCGTTATCAATTTAAGCCACCTTGGAATTCACACGCACTTTGGAAGACATGAATCTGCTCTGGCAAACCCTCGTGACGCAGCTATTGCTCTTCTACTTCCCTGTGGATGACACAGATCACATCAAATCTGTTGCGACCAAAGAGAACACAAATAACTTGTGTAATTGTAACTATAAATGTGTTAATGGAACTATGTTTATGTGCTTCAGATTAAAAAAGAAACATCTTTAACAAATAAACCAAGAAGGTCATTACCATTTCACATTAATGAATTACCAATAAATTATTTTGAGGAAATTGCTTCACTGTGAAACCAGGACACTGGAAAGAACAATATTATGTATATAAAATTAAATTCTAGCAAATCTATCTGACAGACAATAAACCTAGAAAGTATACATTTCCAATAATGGCCATTTGCAATTCACAATAATTTTGTCTGGGTAAGTATCTGAAAAGAGAAGAAAACACAAGTGAAGATTTTGTAGGGAAGTGTTGATAACAGAGGTAACAGGATGAAAAGAATAAAAATAAAATTGCTTCCAGTAACCCAGCGGCAAAAACTAAAACACAGTGTCATCAATATCCATGACATCTGTGAACAGAGTCATCACAATGCTAAAAAAATCATATTTCATTTCCTCTGTTAAGGTAAGCCCTATGATCTGGCACCTCTCTTTCTCATAATAATGTTGTCAGTAGGTGAAATTCACAGGACAAGGACTGCGTGTTACTTATGTCCTGCTTAAGCCTACATTTACTCAGGGTGTGTACTCTAATCTGTTACACATAAATGCTTCTTTAGAACATCAGTATTTTGTTAAACATGATTTTGATTCAAATCTTAGAGGCGTTTTATTATTTCTACGATGCGCATGTGAAAGTGAAACCTTACAATATCGTAAATATGAATTTAATTTTCCATACAGAGGGATTTATTTTAATTTTAGTGTTCCTCATTTCCTTACACTCATGCTGATATTAACACCTGTACAAACTGAGTGTAAAACGCGATCAAATCACAATTCCCCGATCACATCAGCAGTGGTATTTTGCACCCGTTTGGCACAGATGCAATTTATTATATGAGATTAAACACAGTGGTGAATCAGGCCTTCTGTATTTAAAACAATACTGCACTCTTTCACCTACAGACACCATCACCAGATTTAGGCACGGAGGGAAATAATGTTTTGAGCTCGTCTTAAATTCCCACGGATTCCTGTAACTGTTACCAAGTAATCATGTGTCTGGAAGGCACTGTTTAGGAGCAAACCAAGAATAACCAAGTTGTTATAAATCAGGCTGGAAATGCACAGGCATGGCTGTGTCAGAAAGATGTCACAGTGCATAGCTATTATAGCTCTCTTGTTATTGAAAATATTAAATATATGCAAAATGTAATGGATAAATATTCAAAAAGTCATGACATTGTAATTACGTAACTCCACAAGGAAAAACTGTAACCCCAAGTTTTAATATCTCTTAAAGATTGTTAATTCAAAGGGGAAAACAAGCTGAGTTTCCAACTCTGAAAAAGACACTTCATAAAATGGTTCCCTCCGTAACATGAACATTGTCTGTAATGTGGAAACTGTATAGTGGAAGAATAAATTATCAGCAAATTAATTGGACATAAATAGAATGCTCTCATGTGTTTGGTTTTAGCTGTCAGCAGCTCAGCACTCAGAGCTGATCGTGGGTGTTGTTTCATTCAGTCAAATACCACCCTTTATATTATGTAGTGTTCTATATTCTGTAACTAGAACTATTCTAATTTGAGCTGAAGCAGTTATCTTTACTACCTTGTGAATACAATCTGAAAGAGTTACAGAAAATGCTGATATACTTAGGATGACCTTCTTTGGTTCAGTGGTGTTACAGGCACACTTTTTTTTCTTTTTTTGTTACTAGGAAGGAGAAAATTACATTGGGCTAAAATGAATACTAATGAAACTCCTTAGTTAGCTTTCTTTGTGATAAGAATAAAAAATTGGAGCTATGTTCCTCTAGAATCTCAAGCAATTTTTGTCCTTTATTCTGATAAAAAGATTACTGACAGTAGAGAAGGAGAGCAAAGTAATTTCATAAAATATCTGCATTTTTAAGAATGCTTTTGTTGCAAAAATGTTGGTGTGCAATTTCTTCAATCTACTTTTAAGGCTGTAAAGAAAAAGTACCTATTTGTTCTGCACTGCAACAATGCCAGCTGCATTCAATCAACTAAAAAGCTGCAAGCCATAAACCTTCCTCCACAGCTATAGAAGAAAAAAAGGCAGGGCCATAAAAATTCATCAGGATAATGTAGAGATGAGGCGCGTTTGAATCACCATCCCTGCAATCAACCAATCACTCATCCTGTGGCATTTACAGCACATCTCATTCCCCTGTTCCTTAAGGACAATTGATTTTCCTGATTCCATTAGCATAACGGCAAGGAAAATGACTGCAGTGCAATATTTCTGGAAACTTCCAACAAGTATGCTGTGTGCTGGAGTGTGACCATAATAATAAGCTACCTAGCTAGCAACTGCGTGTGCTTCTGCTGCTGCTGCTATGGTATTGCATCCGAGGGAAAAGGACACAGACTAAGCAATTTTGGGTTCACGCACAGGGAAAAAAAAAAAATGTTTTCACAGAATATAAACCAAAAACTCACTTAAGCAAATAAACATAATTTCAAGGCGCGCTGATCAGTAGGCAACATCTAGCAGGCCTTGAGCATTATTGTGTTATGGTTAATAATTCCATTTTCTGAAACATTAGTAATACTTCTGCATTCCTCGATGGCTTTTATACTCCTGTTTTTGCTTAGGTTTAAAACAGAAGAAAATGAAACTTTAATACCACAGTTTTCTTATGAATATACAAGAAGAATGCATCAGTGGACTCCCCAAAGAATTTACAACCATTCACAGCATTACACAGTCATCAGCTCTAAGCAGGGGTCTCCACATTTTTCAGTTTTCTCTTTAAGTTCAATGATAATATCCACACTAGCTTAAATTATTCAAGATGATGAAACTTTATTGGTGAACATGCACTGCCTAAATTTAAATCTGTACATTATTATCTTCCCTTGTAAATGTATTTTAAGGATGTGTTCAGCTTTTTGAAGTGTAATTCAGAGACTACTGTATCTCAAACAACATAAAATACTTTTCATCTTGTGAAGGATCCTTTAGACTTCTAAGGTCCTATCTGTTGTACATTTTTAAGTCCCTTTATAGTTTCAAACCCAGTGGGTTACGCATGTTATATTCAATCTCTAAATTGAATTCAAAGTTGATACGAGCCTGCCTGCAGAACTAAGAAAAGTCTTGCTATTATAAGTACCAAAAGCCAATATTTTTAACCCCTCTTTGACATGCTTTTTTTCTTATATTTTATTCCTAGAAGTACTCCACTATTACTCATAACAAGGGAAAGAAATATAAACTTAGTTTCAATTGCACCCTATGACATGACAATCAGCATGCTCCAGATTCTTGCAAGACTCTGTTTTTTTACTGTTACTATTTTACATCTGAATCTCTTCTTCCTAAGCATGGTAGAAACACAGAACTGTTACAGAGAACTTAAAACTTACATACAAAAAAAGATTGTAACAGATATAAACAGAAGAAGATGGAGAGGTGATGGCTCACAAGACTAAAATTGTCCCAACACAGCAGTAGCCTCGCTGGTGGGAATGACTGCTGGCATTTTAAAGTGATGGGTGGATAGAAAGGGACAAACTTCAGAGTAAGTTACAAGACACAGCATGGAAATGGTAGTTGAATTTTCACTTGTAAACAGTAACATTGAAGGGTAACTTTAGCCACACGATCACATAGAAAACACCATGACTACTTACAGGCACAACACTACCTCGGGCATTTCAGTGGTGCACATCACAGCCTGCAAAGTTGATCAGATGCAACGGAACAGAGTGCACAGAGGCCTCATCCTGACACCCAGTGATGTGGCAGATACAGGAACGTGCAAAGGAAATGCAGCCATTAAGAGCATAATTACTGAGCACATCACAACACCTCACTGAGAAAACAAAGTGGCTCACCAGGATCAAACAACAAGCACCTGACAGCCCCACCTCATGCCTTGGTGGGACAGAACTCATAGCAATGAGAAATACCCAATAGTGATGCCCCTGTAAATCATCATCAGTATAAAGTGACCAAGAGAAACAGTGCCTTCTGCACAAGAGCACCCCATTATCCAAGTGCCAAGTGGGGTGCCCCTATTCAAGCACCCATGGAGTTTGCCAGTGACTCTCAGAGAACAAGTCTGGGACAAACAGGAAGGGGACCTGGCAGAGCTCATATCTCAGAACTGGACCATTGTCCCCATCCCATACCGATGACAGCTGCTTCTGAACAGAGTGAAATCTTGTGCTCTACTTCAGTCCCTGCCCAAAGCTTGTGCAAAACCAATGTGGGATAATGAATCTGCCCCCGAAGCTCAGTACATTATACCCAATGTTTCCTACTTGACTGGCTTCCACCCTCTGATTAATAGCACAGGCAAAGCAAGCACAATTTTGGATATGCTTGAAACAATTAGCTTTCAAGAAAGACTTTTGTCATCAATTCTGTCTATCTTACAAAGTTAGAAATTCCCTTGATATGCTGTCCGTGTCACTATGCTAAATAATAGCAACTATTCTTAATTAAAAATGATCACTGGGTGTAGCTTTCCATCTTCATGGCAGTCTACAAAGAACCACAGTACAACGATCACAATGAAAGAAAGAAATAAGACCAAATCTCTCTGAGTGTCTGGCCTCCTACAGTCCCTGAAGTTCTTTTCTTACGTACCCACCATAAAAAGCCAGTATCTCCAAAAACCAAGGGTTTGTTTTCATAACTTGCAGTGTGCTGTTTCACCCACCCAGACTAGCCCACCTTTGCCCTGGGTGTAGGACTTTAATTTCTCTTGTTTACATCTCAGCCTAATGTTTTACATATTACTTTAAATCTGTCAGGAACCAAAGCATTTTGCAAGCTGAATGCAGATGTCAAATAACCTTTTCAACAGCAATAAAATGGTCTAAGAGACAGGTCATGGACTCCTATTCCCAGCTCTGAGCTCACACCCCTGGCTGACACTTGTTTAATGTACAGATTTAGGAAAATGACCTAGCTTGTCTTTGCCTCAATTTTCTCATGTATATAACAAGAATAATTACAAACCATTGCTTTTCAGAAGCCTTGTCAATGATTAGCAGATATTTGGGCAGCACTGTGACACCATGGTCAGACTCTTTAAGAGATTGTCTGGGGCAAGAGGAGAGGGTCCATCTGCTCAATTTCTTTGACGTGCACTTCTGAAAAACAAGGTACTAAATAACTGCTGAGCACATATTTGTCACCACTGCAACAGCCATTCCAGAGTCTGCTTAACAGAGAACAGAAAAATAGCTACTTGATCTAAAAAGAAAAGGAAAAAATGGGATCTGAATCTCTGTCACCCACTGTCAATTTACCCCATAAAAATATCCCAAGCTCACTGGCATCCATACCATGCAATACTTCCAGTGACCATCAGCACAGACCTTCCCAGGACACACTCTGCAATTACAGTGACAGTGGGGCAACCCCACAGCCAGGATAACGTGAAGTCATCCACTACAGGACTATTGTCAGGGGGGCTGGAGTCAGCACAGCACCTTTACATCGGCTCCTCGCCTAAAGCAGATTCAGCCTGCTAAAGAGGATGAGGAGGTTCATGTTCTCTAGCTGCAAAGGGCTGTTGGTAGCCTGCATAATTCAGAGCTGGCTGGATGGATGTCATGCAGGAGTCAACACAGTGCTATCCCTAGAGTGGGGTAGAGCACCATAAAAGTGGCTTAAAGCCATCCTTTCAACATCCTCTTGATTTGTGATGTACACTTGTTGATCAGCACCCAGGATTAGGGCCACAAGCACAAGGCAGTTTCACTGATTTAAAATTCAGACATTCCAAACACAAATTTTATTCAAAATAGAAGCAGGTCAACATAAAGAGTAGAGTATTTTGTGGGGTTTTATAGCTGGTCAGGAACTCAGCTTTATAGCTCCTCTGAAAAAGAGCACTATCAGCAAAAGCACCCGACAGTGTGAGGGCATCAGCTCTAAACTAACTCAGAGGGAAATGCAAATCTATTAAGTCAACACCAGTTGTCTCTGACCTATTTAGTCCTATCTGCCCACAAGCTTATTCTGATTTACTTAAAGCAGTTTATCTAGGAAGAGCTAAGTGCCTGTTACCAACTGGCAAGCACCTTGTTTCACATTGGCCTAAATGTCTTAAACTCAGCTAAAAAAGTCTAGTTTAGAAAGATCAAAGTGTCTACACAGCTATCCACATTGCTTTAACAAAGTTCTTTCTAAATTGAATCTTAAATTAATCTACATTAATTGAATCCTTTTAATTAAGGTGCATGCTTGAGCCACAGATATTGTCTATTTGCATGCTGACCCAAGACATGGTTAACCAGCATGATCCAAAGAAAACCCGTTGGGCAAAAGACACCTCACATCCCAAATGTTTCTTCTCCATTTTGCTTCCAAGTATCAGAACCATAAAGCCTCCAGGTCCAACAAAGTGTGATGAACCTTGACCCTAGAAGTGCTGTCACACAGAGTGAAAATGAGGTACGTGAGAACATGAGTAGTATCTATCACATTGCACTACATTGCTCCATGGTGGGGTGGGGGGAGGCGGAGGGGCAGTGGTGGGAATAAACAGAGGAGCAGAAATATTCAGGAAAAAAATTGCGTGAGACAGGGCAGGAGAGGTTCCACAGTTTTACTTTTGCTTGTTTCTCTGACCTGATTTCTTCCAAATCCTGGCATGTCTTTTTCCTCATCCCAGCTCTCCCAGTAACCATTGCTCCTTTCTCATGAGTACTCCCAGCTTGCAGGGGCAGCTGATGGTAGGAGCAAACAATATTAAGCCCCACATCATGAGAAGTCCCAGACTATATAGCTACACAAGCCACAACATGATAGAGGAAGGAAAAAGGACCCACATCTTAGTGCTTGACCCCTATAAGTTTAATGCTACCTCTGGTTGCAAGAAAAGGCCTTTTCTCTTTCTCTGTTACCCCTCAGTCACTCTGTGAACAGCTGCTCATATTTCTGCTTTCATTAGGCATGCTCCTAGAAAAAAAGTTCATATACACAATGTTGAACTGCAACTCCAGCATCTACCACCTCCTTTCAGCTGTAGAACCAGATTCCATATTCAGGGACAAATTCTGCCTATGTTCCTGTGAGCACCAAGAGAATCCAGAAAGAAAAGCCAGTGGAGGTCACTTGTACACATGGGACATGATTTGTAAAGGAGCAGGGCAAATTCAGCAGTCTCCAACTCTCCACCATGAGCTATATATGACAGCAGGGCTTGTTAGGTCAGTGTAGAAAGAGGGGACCAGGAGAGACACACTGTTGAGGTGACTAAGAGTCCATCACATTCTGATGTGACTTAGGCAAAACTTCTCCATTTAGAAGAAGGTGTCTATCCCTGGAGAACAGACACATTCTTCAAGAAAAGACCTCCAGTTTTCCATTTGTAATGTGCCTTTTAACAGCTTTAAATTACTCTGCAAATTAGTCAGGTGCATAATTAATAAATAATAATAATAATAACTTGATGCCGGTTCCATCTGGCATCCACCGGAGAGCTTAGCCCTCAGTGTGGTTTGGTAATGCTCTCAGCACTTACCAGTCAGACACCATCAGACCACTCTCAGGCTGGTGGTAAGAGACAGTCTGGGCAGCACAGGGGAGGGGTTTGCTCTTCAGAAGGCTGCTAGATTTATTTAGTATCATATAAAAGCCCTTAGAAAAAAAACTTCTTCCTTTCTCTTAACTGCCTGCCAAGAAATTACTTGGGGGAATGGGGAAAATGCTCTTTAAAAGGCTATTAAATGTTATTGTTAAAAGAAAAAGGTGCCCGTAATGTAATGCCTTCCCTAGAGCAGTTCTTTCCTCTCCCCAGAACAGCATCTCAGCTCTCTGTTTGTTTTGCACTACCAAACTGAAGTTGACACTCTGGCTCCTGATGAATTGGTGCTTGATGTCATTGCCAATGCTAATAGCTCTCCAAAAGGAGACTATTTGGTTTTATAATTGCAGCAGCAGCTACATCAGGCATTCACAAAACAAAAAAAATTAACCCTTTCAGTATCTCAGAGGAAGACAACTCCATTTTTGCTTCAAGTATTTGGGTGAGAAACTTGGTTAAATAACAATAACTAATAGTTTGTTTGTCACTGCGTGTACAAGCAGAGTGATTGCATTACCTCTAGGCAAGGGCTGACCCTGTGAAAATGGAAGTTTGCAAGAATGGTTCTTTATACTGTTCAGGGTTGTGCACGTTTATGAGCATTACAGGCTACTACAGACCTAAACTTCAAAGCCAACTTCCAGTATTATTTTTAATCGTTGCCTCCCTCCATCGTCATGTCTGGGGAAATCTGAGTCTGATCTGAGGCTTGTATTCCTGGCCAAACCTATTAAGTGAGCTGTATACCAAGGAGATTATTCGAACTGCTAGGAACACTGCTAAGCTCACCAGTAAGAGAGCAAGCCGGAATTTGTAATATTTGGCAGTTTTTGGCACCTGATGCATATGTGCATAAGCATGCAAATAGTACATATATACCTACACCAAGGCTAGAAAGGTTTTTTCCTCCTAGTCCCAGAACTCAGTGCCCATCCTGCAGCATTTGGTGAGCTGACATCAGCTCCAACATTTGACTCAGATTGGATCTGAATTTATTGCACTGGTTTTAAGCAGCCCAGAAACTGTAGCAAAAAAAAAAAAAAAAAAAAAACAAAAAAAAAAAAAAAAAAAAAAAAAACAGAACGTCCTAATTTCACATCCTTGGCACTGATTTGACAACAGGCCAATCTTTTTCAGCGCTGGTGTTGCCGTCTTACTGACAGAAAAGTAAGAAGGAACTGATTTTTCAATTATTTGGTTTCAAAAGCCTAACAATGTTTAAGTTGGCACTTGCTGTACATACAGCCCCCGGGTGACATCACAGCTTTGAGGTTCAGTATTGAACATGAAGTTATTACAGTGGGTGGGGAAGAGGGAAGCAGTAATTTTAAAAATCAGACTGACAGTCAGCATTCTGAATGGCAGTTACCAGCAGCTGTCCTGGCTTTGAACTGTAACAGTTTTATTTTTAAAAGTTAGATCAGGAGTATAAACTCCCCATCCCACTTTAAGGTTTTTTTAATAAAAATTCAAAGTGAAGGGCTGTCATAGCCCTGAGTAAAAGCAATCGAAAGAGCTACAGTTGGCTACAAGTCTGGAAAAAGGAAATTTTCTTGTTACTTTTCCAGCAGCAGTGTGAAGAAAATGAGAAAAAGGGAAGGGAAAAAAACACAAAACCTGGAGTGGGCAAAGGGTCAAGAAGAAAAAGGGACTAGTTCTTGTTGTTAGAGGACATACATAGTTACCAGCACGTTGAATGTCACTTGTATATACAGAAATACTGCTAACATCAGTACACTCAAGTGAGCAAATTCTGGCAGCCCTTGTACCCTGCAAGAGTGTAAATGGATTATCCCAGTTCCAGTGCAACAAGAAAACCACAGAGATACCCTCTATCGACATTGCCACTGGGATCCCAGCAAAAGGTAAAAATTCCTGCCTGATCTCAGAAATTAGTCCTGCTTTTTCCTTTCCCACCCCTCAGAGTGGCTCGTACAATGAGGAGCAGTGTGAGTGATCTGTGCAGATGCCCGTAGGACTGGATGGTATTACCTGTTCTGGGAGTGGTGATGTAGGGATGTGGAGTTCTAATGGATACAACATCTTCACTGTGAAATACTCTATATTAAAAAAAGAGAAATAAAGGAACTCCAGGTTTATCCCTTTATCAACCCCTATTTTTATTTTTTAAACTTAATCAGGAATTTTTATTATTCCCAAATAGTGTTTTAAAATAAAAAACAACCCCTTCCAGGCTACCTTGGGCATACACTGCTGAAACTTGGAGATAGAAGGTTTTCTTTCAGACAGTGCTTCCTAATCCTGCCAGGAGTTGGAGAGGGGGCAAGAAAACCTCCAGGGTAAAACTACGGGAGCAGAGGTCTTGTAGGACAAGAAGATGATGAATTCCAAGGGAGCAAGAAGAGCAAAGCATCAGAGGAAGAGATTCTGAGTTAAGGAAGCAGAACAGTAGCAGAGGGGAAAATCTTACGGGAAAACAGCACAGCAAGAGAGGTGAGGCATAGCAGAGGAAAGCGCAGCGTGGCAGAGCCATAGGGCCAAATCTGTAGACAGCTCTTGAAATCCTAGAACCAAAATTGCAGTAAAAGGAGAATAATATAAATGCAGTGAATCTGAGGGAAGGTTACTTCTAATAAATTACAATATGAAGGCTGCAATCAGGAAAAAATTCTAAGACAGCTTTTTCCATGTATCAGAGCTCCATTACCATCACAAACTACTTGACATTCACTCTTCTTGTTGAGAGTCACAGTCTACCATATCTAGGTATCCTTCCGTCTATATACAACATTCACCAGGTTCTTGTACAATGCCCACCGCTGGTATCTGGGCCATCTCAAGTCAGAACTAAATGGAGCAGCTACTCCTGGATTAGAGCAAACAAAAGTTCCTATTTCATTCCCTATTTTCATCTACTCAGTTTTCTTAAGCTTACCTCTTTCAAGCTGTTGTTCTCTAAGGGTTGTCCATATGTGAAGGTCACTGTTTTTGGAAGCTTCAGCAAAAATAATTCAAATTCTTCTAAGAAAAGGCAGAGAGAAATGTATGTATGTATCCTTAAGAAGAAAAAAATCAGTCTTTAGTTTTTTTTACACAGATGTGGAACCAAACTAATCACCACAGAAAGATGAATTCTGAACTGAAAATTAACTTTGCTAGGGAAAAATGTCTGTAAGTATTCAGGCCAATACTGGCTTTGATTTGACAAAGTTATAAGCCTATTATACTATAAAGCATGTTTAGTCTGACTCTTTACTAACCCCTTAAAACCAGGTGTTAGGACAGAATCCATTTTACAACAATTGGATAACTTAGGACAGCAACCAAAGAGTGACATACATCATCGTCCTGAAGCAGCTCTAAATTAGCTGACATGAATATTGCTGACAGCAAAACCTCAGCAGCCCAGGTGCAGTACAGGCCTGACAATCTGCTTGACTCCTTGGATAGGTTTCATAAGTCGTGCTCAGGTCTGCGCTGCCACTAGTAAATGCTGTTGTAGGCCTAAGCTAACAAACCCCTCGCTGAAGATCAGTAGTGACAGCACAGACACAGCGCATGCGATTGAGCAGAGAGTACGTCGGCCGCAGTGGCAGGTTCACTACAGGGCAGAGTTAAGGTGACCTGTGTAGCCCAGATCTCAAGCTTTGACACTCTTGGTTCTGACTCTGACTTGACTTTGAATTTACATGTGCACTGATCTTTTGACTTTGTATTTTTGTAGTGTTAAACAGTAAGTTCACAAGATAAATTATCTGTATGACATACATGAATATATAAATGGTTATCTATCCAGATACAGACCTAAATACGAGACTAAGGAAGACACCAGCATATATACAGCAGATTATAGATAATTGCTGTTCATTTACTGATCCTTACCCCCCACAGAACTGTGTAAGTTAATGAGCTCTGAAATATGAGTTTCAAAAAAACTTTCATTTCAATAATATCATACACCCTCGGGCTCCTATTAAACTTTTTTGCAACAATAACACCATTCAAACTAACATTCATATGTGAATTACAGTGATACTGCACCACAGGAAAATGCAGAGAAAATTAAATAGAAAAGAAAGCACAGTTTTTAGTCCGCTAGTTATCTTAGCTACATTCAAATTAACAGGCAACAGTTCCTAGGGATAGGTGAATGGCCTCCAATAAAATCGGAACAACCTTCTACCTTATAGAGCAGCTGGAAAACAGAAATATCACAGAATTTCTCAGAATTTCTGCCGTGTTCAAAATGTAGCAAGCACTAGCCTTCTTGAGTGACTTTCTAGCAGATTTTTAATCTCATCGCACTCCTAAAAAGATACATGCTCACACATAGTTCTCATCATCAGAATTTTCACCTGAGATCCCAACGGTGGTCTTGACCCAAGCCCTTATGTGACCCAAACAATAGACTTTTTCACTAAGCCATGCTGCTTCCAGCTTCATCCTCACTTGCATCAGAGCCAGCTCCGTTGTTGCTACAAACATTGTGCAGATATCTCTGTCAGGAAATTTCACGCATAAGATTTTCAAAAAGATCTGACTTATGCCCAGTGTTGATGAGTGAAACTTGCCATCTCAGTTCAAGCTAGGTCTGCTTTTTAAAGTTCTTTAGCAGTCTGAACAATTAAAATAATACTTAATGAAATTTAAAAAGCTTAGTAGAAATCAGTCAGAAGAGGGTGGCCAGACACTTCCGCAATTCTGGTTAGGCAGCTGCTGACATATTTACACCTTTCAAAATGTGGCTGTAGGGCATTTTAGAAAACCTTCCTTTCATGTGTTCTACATCATTAATGTACACATATTGATTTGTATGCTTATCCAGAAAATTCGACAATATTCTTTTAATGAGCAAAGAAGGGTAAAAACCACAACGCTGAACCCTTACGTACCTCAGCTTCATGAAGTCTGAATTCAGATCCCAGTCCAAATGTAAACTGAATTTGCCTCTGAACATTAACATCTGCGCTGGAGTTTTTGCTGAAGCCTCATACCACAATACCATAAGCAGAATCCAAGGTTTCCAAAGGCAATGAGAGTAAGTCAAGATTGCACAAATAATTGAGATCTGGCCTCTAATTAATGTCTTGCCTTTTAAACCTTCAGATTACCAGTCTGTGTTTTGTCTCCGAGTCTGTAAGGAGTTCTGAGTGGTGACAGGAATTTAAGCTGTCTGGTGCTCATCACAGGACCTGGGTACTTCCTTCCCATTTTGATTATTTGGCCTTGGATCTCTCTGATTCATAGAATAAAGTAAATGAGACTGAAGTGAATTTTTTAAAGCCTCTGTTATTCCTGTCTGAGCTAATTGTGTAATCGTGTTCTGTGCAATAACAATCACATACGTTTTCTGTACGAGGTTCAGCCTTATACACAAAACCTTTTCAACACAGTTCTTTTCATATCCCTGTGCCTACACAATTCCAGTGCAATCCAACAGAGTGGGCTGGCCAACTCACAACTGGTGGCTGTTGATTTTTTTTGTTTGTTTATTTGCAGATCATCAAGAGCATGTGAAGAGTGGGTATGTGTGAAAAGAACTGCAGACTGAGCAGCTTAAAATTGGAGCTTGAGCAAAAAACACTCTTTTCCTGTTCAAAATTATTCAGGACTGAATCCTGACCTCAAGGTAAAGCAGAAAAAAATGGGTTTGAAGAGGAGAGGATCTTTAGCTGGTTATGGGAACAGGTTCTCCTTTTCCAAGTCAAGGGGCACTGGAAACACCATTCTGCACTGTAGCCCTAGAGCTGTTGGGGTATCCTTTGTTCCTGCATTATCTGTAGTCAGTTTGATACTTGCTAAATTTCTTACCCACCCTCTATTTCACCAAATGTGGCAAGGACTGAATGAAGCACAGCTCTGCAGGAAACACTGTGAGCCATCTATCAGAGAAACATCTCCAAAGTAGACAGCCCCATGCAGCTGATCTGGTCTAGTTTTGCTGGCTTCTGCAAGCCTGGGTATTGGAAAGCCTCTCATCTAGTGCTTATACGGAATAATGGGTGGTCAGAGAGGCACTGTGGCTTGGAAAGAAAAAGCTGTACAGATCTGAAATGTTCTTTCTTCCCAGCAAAGGCCTATATTAGCTTCACAGTGAGTGATAATCATGCTACCTCAAAGAACAATTACAAGCAAAGAATCTCAAAACTGAAACAAGAGAGCATTTTTTGTTTAGAAGTCCTGAGCAGCCTCAGTGGGCTTCTTCTCCATTGACAGGTGAAGCACAGCATGGAGAGCCCACTGGGCACAAGGTGAAAACTGAACAGCTTCTGTCCATGCTGTAGGCAATAGAGCAAGCCAGAAGCTGCTGCAGTGTGGAGAAAGAGCTGGAGAATGTGGGCCAGAAGACTGTAAGTTTCAGTCCAGCCCTGAAGCTCAGCTGTCTCTGAGGCCAGCCACTCTGGTGACGTGGTGAAGAACTCAGTCCCATGGTACCAGAACAAACAAGGTCAAGCTCTTCCCTACCTCTCCTCCTGGAGCTGGAGCTAAGGCAGCATCTTTAGTGCAAGTGCAAAGATTTACAGTGTGGACAGTGGGTGAGGCTTGAAAGTGGACATTAGCTGGAATTAACTGAGAGCCTGAGGGACTCTGTCTCAGTGAGAGCACATTAATACAATCCTAAAGTGCAGGAGAGCTCTAACAGTGCTCTTTAATCAGGTTGAGATGACCTATCAGAAAACGTGAGATGACTGTGGATAAATGGTCCATATGCTGAATACCGAGGCATCTAATGAAAAATTTCCCTTAATAGAAAAATTTTCCATGTTCAATACTTTTCATTGACTACCTTTTTACAATTGTACCCATTTAATAGCAATTGTCATTAAGTTGTTTTCTATGTAACATCAACTGAAAATCATTTGTTTCCTGCTCCAAACAGCAATTAATGCCAGTTATTTTACGCAGCACCATGGACTGCTACAGATTTTTCAATTTTCCACTCAGCTTCTTTATGTAATTTTTATTTTTTTAGTTTAGCTTCATAATTTTCAACTATTTGAAACAAGAGGCTGAAGTGTTGATTTCATCTTTTTTGGCAAAAGATAATTGAAAAGGCATAACTATTAGAGCAGCAGGAACTACATAAACAAAAGAATAAGAAGGATGCACCATTGTCTCTCTGATTTTGATTTTAACTTAGGGAATGTCAATATTCATAACAGAAAATCCAAGACAGGCCTGTATTATACTGAAATGGATGGCTTTTTTATACTACAAATACAAGCTGCTTACATTGTAGTCTTCCTGTGATGAGGTGGCAAATTTGAGACCCCAGGACACTTTCTCTCTTGATGGTAAATAGTAAATGCTACACCTTGAAGATTGCTTGATAGTGGGATCAAGGTCAGAGCTCTGATGTGCAGCAAAGACAGGATCCAGGGAGTGATTCCAGAAAGAGCTAATTCTTTGCTTTGACTTAGCTCTGGTCTATCTTACTCAAGGTTGAAAAAGGACCAGCGCCATCTGAAAATTTTCTGAATGTTTACTGTTTTTCAAATACAATGGATTTTATTGTTACAGTTAATGGAAAGAACTTCTACTTTTTGGAACATTAAGAGATGCTAGGTTTTTATTTTGCTGAATAAAATTAAGAAATCTTCATTTTTTATCAACTTTTTAGATTTAAAAAAATGTATTTTCCTGGTTTGCTGCAGATGGATTTTGTGAATTGCTTTTCATGAGGGTTAGTGGTTGCTGACACTTTACTATCATTAGTGCTATCCTGATCTACCGTTGCATCCTCTAAGTCTGTCAGACTTACACAAGGGCCAGAAGAAAATACTCCAGACAATGTCTTATGAAGCAGGGCCTTTGAACTGAACACTTTCTCCCTAATCCTCGTATTGCTTGCAGAATTTCACCCTCAGTCACTAAAATAACAGAAAATCTTGCTTCAGAAAGTTTTTCTAATCAAACAAGATGATATACCCATTTTTTATTCTTGTGGCTAAAGTCCAAAAACGCACACTCTGTCAATGGTGTTGAATTTAGCATTTTTGTGATAAAGCTCTCTGAGCTTCTTTGCAAATAAACATGTACAGCTTTAAATGAATAAATCATGCAAATACATGTTAATGTATACATAAATTAACACAACATAATAAGGAAAACGAAGAAACAAGATTACAAATTTTCTGCACCTCCAAAATATGAGAGTGATATTTGCTTTAGAAAGAACAAACTCATTTAGAGGAAAAGCTTATACAGATCCAAACAAACCCAAATCACCAATGAAAGTTAATTTTATGTTCAGCAAAGAAGGAAGATGTGCTTCCCACTACAATAGACAAAATCCAATTAAATTAAGCAAACGTAAAAACACAGAAACAAAATTTAATTTACTAAATAAAATCTGAGAGTTGAATTCTGTTGTCCATTCCATGTTCATAACCCTCACAAAATGAGTTAGAGATTCTAGGGAACAGTATTCAGTGTGCAACAACAATGGTGGTAGTTGACAGGAGAATCTACCTCCAAGATTCAAGTTTTCAGGTAGACTTTTCATGCAAAGTATGTATTTTCTTTTCCCTGTCTCACTATTTCTGTTTCTCTTTCGCAATCTTGAATGTTTTTAAATTAAGACAAAAAACAGCATTTGGGGAATACGGCTCAAAGACACCATCTCAACATGCGTGCTTCATACATATGCCCCACGCAACAGGATGAATTTTTCAAAGCACTCCCCCTTTGCCTAACTCCATTCCCACTAAAGTAAAGGATACATTTCAGCAGATACAGAATTATTCATTGCTGACTGCTTTTGAAAATTCTGCAAAATCCTGCCCCATACTTTCTGCTAACACTCTTGCCAACAAGCTGCTGTCACTACGAAGGTCATAAATCTGTGGTTTGTGAGGTTACAAAGAACTTTTCTCATTGTCTAACAGCCACAAACTGTAGTTTGCTAAGGTAAACACAAACTCCAGTACAATACTGACAAGTTTTAAGGAAAAACATCTCCTGATGGATGGTCTATAATGCTGCTTTCTACCACATATTCAGGGGTTAGTTTACAAGTATCAAGCGTATTTTGACAAGTGATATTCAGTTAGCAAAGACCAGGTTTCTGCTGAATTCTACTTTCTGTTTGTGAGAATCAAACTGTATAAAAAAGACACCTCACAGCTCAGAAATGTTCAACAGAAACACTTGCTTAAATCAGCTGACTTTCACTCTGAACTATCTTCTTGAGAGGAGCAGAAAATTCAGTGTAAGTCTCCCTGATAGCCATTTGAAGATGGAAGGTTTTATCACAGGCAACTGGAGTATAAAGTAAGGACACCCATCCGATGCATCTCATCTGTCTAATGCATTTGCCAGACCCTTATCACTGCACCTAGATGCTACAACTGACTCCATTTACTAGTCAGTTTTGATACATGGACTCATAACATGATTCTCCACATTACCACTTTAAATATCTGATTGCTTATCTGGAATGACAGTGCTGTTAGAACCAATTCATTCTTCACAGTGTCCTGGACCTTAGCCCTTTACTTAAGCTAGAATGAAGCAGAGCAGATTTTTGTTTGCAGCAGCCTTATGCCCACTGGTACACTGCCCTTGCTGATGCATCAGCCTTTGCACAGGTGCATATTTTTATCTTAGGATTCAATTTAGCATCCAAATACAGTAAGTGGCAAAACCCTTACTATATGAAATCCTAGTAGTTCAGATTCTGGGCTCTTCTTTTCACACAGTGGTTAAAAAACAAGCACAGACAAGGACATCGTACTGCTCTGTGCTCCAAATCACCCGGCTTCCAACCATTTCTTCTGTTGTCCAAGGCTAATATTGACATGTCAGAAATGTTAAGATACATTTCTCCTTCAGTACAAAGAATATGCAATTTCCTGACAGACTTCAGTACTGAACTGTCAACAAAAATATCAGTACAATGAAGCTGCAAAGTTAACAACCCATTCTGTGATTTCTGAAGATGTCAGTAGTTATTATAAATGACTTTCCAGTTAATTACCTGTTTTGAAAATTAAGGAGATTGGGGGTTCACAGCTGCTCCAATAAGTAGCTTCAGTGCCCGCCTCATCCCATTGAGTATGATAAATAATATATTCTCTACCACCCAGACTGCCAGACAGTGGCTGTGTCAAACTCCTCAGAGAGCACACTTTGTCTGCCATGTGTTATAGGCAACATTTATGACAAAAGTAGAAATTAGATGGTGGTTAATCTTGCTTCTCTGTGTCCCATGTGGGGCACAAGCACAGTTATAATGTGGCTTGCTGGATGACAGTCAGAAAAAATGATCTCAGCAAATTGCGTGTACATCAGGATACAGCACAAAGAATGGACTTAGGAAATCATTTTTGGTAAATTGGGCAATGAGGTAGTCTCTTAAAAGGGAAACAAGGTGACGGAAGAGCAAATTTTATTTCCCCTTGGAAAAAAAAAATTTAAAAAGCAAGCTTTACATTACAGTTAGATCACAGTGAAGAAGAATGAAATCATACTGCTCTGGGGTTTTTAATTTGCTTCTTATTGCTGCTTAGAATATTTAGCTTGCAGATCATAATAAACTCTGTTATAATGACAGCACCAAAAGATGGATCCAGCTTATAAAAATACTACTAAAGTTATAGCAGTAAGTTCTGCATTGTAGTTCCTGTGAAATGCAAAAGGAATGATTCTCATTTCACTTACATAGGTATAAACAAGGTAAATTCAATAATCACAGAAGACTGACAAATTAAGACAAGGGAGATCAGAATTGGACTTGTATGTAGGCTGACATCACACTGTAACAACACAGAACACAAATCAAAGTTTTGCCTGAAGAGAAACTCTGAGGTAGTGCCCAGTAAGTCTTATCTGCTTCTAAATGAGATTTGATTCAGCTCACACAGTAACTTAAAGTCAACCCCCAGCTGTGATTTCCCTCTGAACAATTTTTTAAATATATAATTATAGCATGAAGATCATAAGAGGTA
This sequence comes from Antrostomus carolinensis, assembly GCF_000700745.2. Lineage (NCBI taxonomy): Eukaryota > Metazoa > Chordata > Aves > Caprimulgiformes > Caprimulgidae > Antrostomus > Antrostomus carolinensis. The sequence goes on from NW_010286360.1 coordinate 153,523, forward strand.
GCATGAGTTAAGAGAATTATCATTTTCTAAAGCAACTTGCTGGCTAGAGTTACAGATTCTTTATATCAAAGCACAAGGAGAGGTAATGCTGGTATCACTTCATTCCTCAACATCTCCTGTCTAATATACATCATGACAAAAAGCAGCACCTTTCATGACTAGCTATGCCATTAATCATATAAACTCCTGCTTCCAACAGAACCCAGTATTTGCATCAAGGAACTGGGAGCTGTGGCTACACTTCATATTGGAATTGTCCAAACTTCTATGTTTCTGCTCATGGTTGTTGCATTTTACTCGAGCAAATAAACACATTGATGGATCTGAACACCACGAGCAGCATTCTGTGCATAACATGTTCTATATAAGATTGAACTACCTGTACAAAAATGCATGGGCCAAGAGACGTTATCTCCTCTTGGGAGTTTCTGAGAACTCCTGGGAATTCTTTCAGGAGCAGGAGAATTTTCACTTTGATAAATCTTTTATTTCCTCCGTGATTTTTAATGAAATGCAGGAACTTTAACTCCTAAAAGTTGATAACAGCTGGCATCTTTTTGCTTTCACGCTTCACATCTTTTCATTCTTAACAGCCTTGTCAATCTTGTTTTGACCCTTCAACTCTATACTTTCTTCTGTCTGTTGATGCAGTGACTGGCTTACCACCACAGAAGAATAGTCACAGAAGAGATCGTTTGTTGTACAATAAACTTTAAAACATAACATTTCTCTCCAGTTCTGTATAGAATACAGTTATTCTCCAAATATATAACTTCATATTGGCTAGGCTGGAATAAACAAACCAGCCTCCTGCATTCTTCCGTGAAGATTTTCAAAGGCTCTCCAGGACTCGAACTAGGAATCACATTGATTTTCAGTAAATCCTTTCTCCTAATTCCTCTAAAGTATTTCAGAAAACTTCCTGCCACAAGCCTCAGAGAACATATGTACTGCAGTCTTAGGGACATGAAATTGGAGGTGATCTTAAAAATTTTTGATATTTGCTATATCAACAGCATGCTGACATAGATGTCCAACATAAATTTCTCTGTAGAAAGATACAGGGTTACAGGGCTATAGCTTTACTAAAATGGCCTGCTCATTATCATGAAATCTATTGATACATTTTCATTAAGTAGAGCTATCTTTGCCTTCACTGGAAAGATCCAGAAATCACAAAATTTTTTTCTTTAATTTCACAATACAAGGCCTTTAGATAGGATGACAATTTTGGTCTGTAAGACCGTAAATATTTGTCTATTCAAGAGCAGCATTTATCTTACAAAGGCACACATACCAGTTTTGCCTCTGACAAGTTCCTTGTTTATTTATTACTCTAATAACAAATAGACTGTCATCCCTGCTGAGCCTCAAAGATGAACTAAATCTGCTGACACAACTGATTGGGAGCGGCTGCAAATTATTTTATTAAAATCTGCAATAGCAGATTCATGGCGGGGAGGATGTTTAAACCATAATTCTGCTAGTGGCCTATATATTCCGTAGTAACAACATTCAAAGAAACTAGAAACACTTTTGTAACCCTCGTGTTTATACTGCAACATTTGATTTTCTTTTTGTCCAAACAGGAGAGAAGCAGCGAAGGGAAGACAGATTTTTTTTGTGTTGAGTGCTCTGTGTGCACACACGCCAAGAGCAAAGCACAGCATCTTAATTAGATGGGTCCAGAGGCTCCAGCAGACAAGGGAGAATGACAGTCACTGGACATGCTTGATAGCTCTCTCTAAAGCAGTGCAGAGACTTTCAGGGAAAAGCAAGACAGATCCATACATCTCCAATTTTGGAGAGCTGAGTCAACCAGAACGTGATAGGAAAGGACTAGAAGTAGGTGAGTAAAAGATCCTCTGCGCAGTGGGTGATAACAGTCCTAAGATACGTTATGCCTTACCAGGTCACCAGTACTGCTGGCGTTAAATCTCTTCACCTCTTGGACAGAGTGGATGAATCATGCACCTGACTGCTACCTGGCTCTGGAGACACGGGACTGGGGCAGAGCAACCCATCAGGGACCCACTCTACTACTTGCTGAGGACGGAGTCCCTGGCAATTACATACCAGCAGTCTTCACAATAAAATTGCCAAAGAATTACCACATAATAGTGCTACTTAGCAGTATCGTTCACAGACACTTCAAATGCTGGATGCAGATGTTTGCATATACAAACAGTCAGGACTTAAGAAACAGTATGTGGTACTCATTGTCTTGGCCCCCTCCAAGGCTTAATGCATTTGGGGCTGTTACAAAAGTCTCACCAGAATGAGCTTTTGGAGCAATGGAGGTTTAGGAGAGGCACAAGACAAAGGGAGCACATTAGGAACACGTAAAATTAACTAAGCCCTTTTGTAAATCACCTCCTTGTCCTGCATCTGTCACTGCAGTTCACAAAACACCTCTCTGTCCAAATGAGCACCATAGGAGCTACACAAGGTTCAATCTCCTGGTCCATACAAAGAGACATATCCCTAGCTGGGCTGCACACCTCTTCCAATGGGCTTGGTTCACAGACTCTCCACACCAAACCCTGCCAGACCTTACTGCCTTCTCTAGTTTGCCAGCTTGGCTACGGTCAGTACTGTTTCAGCCCAAAAGAGCCAGACTAGCAAAGATACACTATTTACCTCATTTAAGTCAAGCTGGGTTCTATAGTAAAGAGCAACTTTTGAGACTGGTATAACTTCAACAAGAAGAGCACATATGAAGTGAGATTCTTGTACACCTGGATGGGGCAATCCAGGAGAGAGACCTGGAGCACAACACTGAGCCATGCATGGGTGGCTGCCTGATACAAAACTGGCAACATTACCAGCAAATACCTGCGCAGAACAAGAGCAAAGCAAGGAGAGGATTGCACATCAAGGTATCTCTGACCAGATAGATTTCCTGGGATAAGCCATTCGCAATCAAGGAGGTGCTTAAAGGCACAAATAATCATTAATTTCACTGAAATTGCTTTTATAGTCATGCCATTTATGTACTTGCAGAAAACTCAGCTGGAAATCTTTGTGTCACTTAGTCTTTCATAAATTTATAATGATATCAGTGGTACCCAAACCTCATTGCAGCCTATGCACAGAGGGGAATTACCTGATACCAACCTACTGTTCACCTTCTTGCTCTCCCTATTTATTGGCCCCTATGCTGGACAGATTCTTACCCTGCAGTCTTTACTGTAATAGCTGTTATAGTCACTTGGTCATGTGGTTTGAGGCATTTCCAAGGAAACCTCTCAGCAATTATTTCTGGAGATGGAAAGCAGTCTTTTAGCATGTCTTAGTATCTATTCCACATACTCTATATTATAACAATTTATTCTGCAATGTGATTACATGTTGGCATAGTCTCTGATTAGGGCTTTAAACAGGAACTAACGGCAGTTATGTTGACTATGTTTTTCATCTGATGATGCACAATACCATTGATTGGATGTAGATTATATTCAGCATTAACTCTAGCTATATAAAAATATCACAAAGGAAAGTCTATCTCATGGCACAGAATACTCTTTAATTGCATGGATGATCAGTACATGTTGTGACTTCTGCTTTTTTTAAAATCCTGTACACAAGAAAAGTCATGCCTGTAAGAGAAACATTAATTCAAGTAATTACCAACCATTGTTTACTTTTCCTCATAAATTCTGCAGTTTCTTGATTTTCACCCAGGCTGTATCATAAATTGATAGGTGGGGAAAAAAAGTTGGATATGTCATTGTCCGAAGATAATAGTTTGAAGTTCATCATGTCAGGATTCAGGAAATGTATTAACTGTTTCTAGGTGACTGCAAATACATTGCAAAGCTCTGATAATCCTTTTTTTTTTTTCTTTATAATACCCCTTGAACCTCATATCTTCACTGCACCTTAAACTTTTGCCATCCTACAGTCTCAGAGTATCTTTAACAGATCTTGGAGATGAGAAATGTCACTAAGTGTCCAATTTATTTGCCCATGATCATTGAGCTTGCAGCAGAACAGAACTGAATGAGGACAGGTCTCTTAAGTTACTTTCTTAATCCCTGGAAACCTAACTGCTGTTGGCTTTCTAAAGCTGAGAAAGAAGGCTGGGAAGATAGATATTTCAAACACTCAGTCCAGATTTGACAGGATGTACATGACAAAAAAGTGAAGAAACTAACAGTCTTTCTCAAGAAAGACTAAGTGAGGCAGAGATTTCCAGCTGAGTTCTCTAAAAAGAAGAAAATGCTGAAAATGTCAGTATTAAAAAAAGTAGGGTCAAAATCAGTCCTTCTTCAGCATCATTAAAGACAATGAGGATTTTCAGCTGTGGAACAAAGGGAGTGGAACCATGGTATGTCTTTGCAAGATTTCTGGACCAACTTCTGCTTCCTTTATTCCTCTGTTGGACAATTTACCCTACTTACATTTGGGTGAAAATGAAGGAGACAAAAAGTTAGAAGGAGAGGTAGGGAAGAGTTGACCTGGTAGGGACATGACCTGCCCCACCTAAAATAAACATGACCATGAATGACTACAACAGTAAAAAATATGGTCATCATGCACATAGCAATCATTCATCTGTGAGATAATACCTATGTATTTTATCAAGAAGGCTCACTGCCCTATGGTGAGAAGATTCCCACTGGTCTGCTGATGATAGCTTCCTTTGCTAAAAAACTAACTCCACCTCACACATATTGCTTCAGGGTCTGCTTGAAATAGCAGAAATTTCTGCTTTGCCTCCACTTACTTTGTTCCCCTTTGCACGATTTTAGTTATCAATTACATAAACATTCCTCTAAGAACCTGCATCCCAACAAAAAGCAACTCGAGGGCACTAGCAAGAAAGACAGACATGAGGTAGCACCTCTGTCGCACTTACCCTTTCAGAGCCAAAGGGAGTCTTACAGTCCATTAAGATGACAATTGGTTCTTTTGCTTTGCTTTGGTTTTGCTTGGGTGCTAAGATCATTAACTTCATTTCATGTAAAACCAAACTGTCAGATTATTTTGATAGCAATATAAATATTACACTGATCAAGCACCATAACAAAATACAAACATTAAAAGCATAGGTTAGCTTAAAACAAATACTCCTTAACTAAAATATCTTCCTTTGCATTGGATTTAAGTGGCTGCAAGCAAGGAAGGGTTTGGCGTCATATTGCTGTGTTTTACCAAACATTAGTACTTATATGTACTTATGATTTACTTCCTCTCAGGCCAGACAATTAAAAAAAAAAATTTAAAAAAAGTTTATGTCTTATGAGAAAGTTTATCTTCATCCTCAGCTCCTGCAAAATACTGGTGGTGTTATTTTTGAACTTATAAATAAAAGTTCTCTGCTGAAAATTACACACGGTGGAAAGACAGCAAAATCAAATAAATAAATGGGCAGAGGAAAGGAAGGAGGAGAAGATACAGTTATGGTATTGGAAAACAATCCTTCGCACACACAGGAGGTTACAGGTAAGCCAGGTTTTATATTAAGTCCATTTAGATCATGATTTTTGCAGGAAAAATTACCAAACAAATATGGACCAACAGAACGAGAGAAGGAGGGAGTCCATACCTTCCCAAAACTATGCCTAATGTATTAGAAAAACTAATGGTTGGGGAATAGTTGGCTGAAAGGAAGACAGCACCTTTTGAGACAGAGACAGTTTAATGCTGAAGCATTAGAGATAAAGGTTTCCATTTTCATTGGTGGCATTTTGTCCACCCATAGTAACATGGTCAATGGACCAGAAGGGAATTATTTCATTGAGTTTTAACACAAGGCAGAGAAATGCCTTTGAAATTTTTATATGCAACTCATCCAAGGTAATAAAAAGACAAAAATGCAGTAGAAGAACAGAAGACCTTGATGTACCTATCAAGAATAGCTCAAGTGGGTTATTATGGATAGGTTTCTGCAAGGATTTTAACCATCATAAACATAGTAAGCATGGATGGGCAATTGCAGAAATGTACAGACACTACCAGGATGCCATTAGTAAGAGTAGGAGGAAAGATACTGATAATACCCACCACAGAAGAAATAAAAGTACCATCAAAATAACATGAGAACGTTCACTTACTCTGTTGATACAAGCCCTTGTTTAGACACTGGAAGCTACCAGTTCCCTGACAGCAGAATGTGTTCCTAATCATAAAGCAGGCTACACTGAAGTTTCCTCAAGTGGCAACTGAGAATGTTCATCATAGACAAAAGTTAATTCTTTGCATACTTTAGTTCCTCATATGTTTGTATGTTTTATTTTTTCAATTTGAACTGTAATGGCCACTGAACAACACAGAAGATCACCTTTAAGAATGATTCTCCATACTACACTGGCCCACAATTTTTTTATAAAATTATTTACTTATATTGACAATATTCAGAGCAGAACAGATCACCAAGGACCACATGATCTCTCTACTTCTTACAGTCACATCACTTAAAGGAAGTCTCTTTTTTCCCTAATAAAAACTTACCTAATGACTTTGGCTACAATATATCACCTTATTATTTATATATCATGCCTAATACCACAGTGCTTTGGGGCCCTGTTCACGATGGTCCTAATCATCCACTGTGACAAGCAGACTCCTGTTTGGACTTGGATTTATTGCTGTAGTTTGTTGGTTACCTAAAGATTAAATTGCCCTCCTGTTTAAATAAAAGGCCTCAAATAGATGTTCTATATTGTAGCAGAGAGCTAACTGTTGGATCCATTGTTCTTTGACATCTTCTTCATTTATCAGCCACAGACTTTTTGAATTTAATCATGTAAATTTTCTACTTGTTCTTTCCTGATCCTTAGGAGAGGTTTCTTCAACTGACTGCATGATCAAAACTTTAATAAAGACTCTAGATATCTTATATGCAAAATTTTAATAGCTAGCACATGTCCTGAGGCTCGTCTTTTGAAACACGTATACCACAAAAAAGAATCAGTCCACAGACTATAAAAGTAGACACCCATGGCTAAAATACATACTGTATAGTGCAGAGAGTTTGGAAAGTAATCTGTATGATGGGATACAAGAATTCAGATGTAATGAATACTATTTCTTAAATGTACAGCTTACACTGAATTAGAGAGACATACCAAACTCAGAAGAATTTAGAAAACTTCAAGAGAAAACAGTCTGATGTGTGAATTAATTAGCTGATCTCTGCTTTGAATATGTCATAGCCCAATCATTTCATTTTACTAAAAGACTGTATAATCCTGAATATCACCACAAATACAATGTTTAAGAAAAATCTGATCTGAACTTTTGTACTTGGGTCACACATAACGTAATTCAGTTTTACTCTCTGCTTAGTGTGATTCATATACAAAACTGTTACACAAAAATACGTGCAGAGGGACACACTGTTCCAAAGGGACAGTAACTTTTCAACCAAAGCATTTAAATCAAAATAGGTAGGGTCACTGATCACAACACAAAGCCACATTACCTAACTGGACATAGAAATGTTGAGATTTTGTAGGACTAGATTATAGCACTAGATTATAGCATACATGACCAAATCATATCACTTTGGTGGCAACACTGGAGGCAGTAAGTCTTGTTTAATATAGTTCATTGCTTGTACTGAGATATCTTTGAAAGCACATACTTGGCCCACTTCAGTGGACACATAGGAAAACCTTTGGAAGTTGTAGCAACTCTGACTTTGTTGCTGACTTGCTGTACTTTGCCGATGAGCTAAATAACTTACCATATATGTACTCAGATGATCATTCATGCTCATTTCTGATCAAAGTATCTTCACCATTTTAATGCAACAAACATCAGCCTATGTTGTACAAGGCAGCAGGCGCTGGTAGAAATATATTACACTGGATGAATAGCATTAATATTAATAATAGGCTTTAGCACTAATCATTCTCTCCTTACTTACATGACCTGTTCTCCAAATTTTTTTGTTTAGAGACGTTGTTTATATAAAGTGTGTTTGTGCCTGTCTTTCAAAGGTTTGCATTGCCTTCTGAAAACAGTTGTTCTCTCTGCTCAGCATTTTATACTTATGACCACACTTTACAAAGCTTTTGTTAAAGATCACCTGCGCCTATTCCAAGTCTGTAGGAACATACTGTTTATGAACTTGAAATAACAGAGACACACCAGGGTGGTTTCCATTTAGACAGCATATGGTAGCTACCTGGATACACTTCAGCACTATGGATCATTTGCTGCAATTAATAGAGCTAACCAAAGTAAAAAAAGTGCGGTTGGCAAAAATATGTCTTTTAAGGTTTTGCTCCAAATTGGATTGAAAATAAGATCTGTGACATTCTGAAAAATTGCATTTTGAAAGGACTGAAACATGATATTTCCCAGATTAACTGAGAAATATCCCTAGGAATTGAAAACATGAAAGGGACAAGAACAGCCCTTGGTCCTGTTCAGTGTCATTTTGCTCAGTGCTTTCATAGCCTTCTGCTTTGGAACAGGTTGTCTGGCCTTCTAGAGTGCCCTGAACCATCGACTTCTTTGCTTGGCCCCAAAGTAAAGTTCCAGGTGGACTGCTCTATATGAAAACCTGCCCTGCAACTACAGACTGGGAGCATCTCAAAGGACTAGGCTTGGGGGTAAGCAGAGGTGCCCATGACTTTCACATGCCTGACACTAGAGGAGGGCGCCTGGAAGCCGTGCAAGGTTGCACTCGAGCTGCAAGCCCTGGAAACACTAGCACCTCTAACCTTGCAACAGCCCCACTGGGTGAGGACTGCTTAGATCAACCTCGATGTGGATTGCTCAGCTCAACCCCAAAAGCTGTGACCGTACAATTTCCAGAGTACATACATAGCTCTAGGACAAGTCAAAAATTAAAGCACAGACTTGTAGTCTTCGAATGTCTGTTCTGCACAAGGGAGTCCATGAACTGCAAGAGAACCAGTCTGAGCTGTAGCTGCCATGGCTTTCACAGCTTCAGAGCAGCAAACCCAGAGCTATGGATCCTGAAAGCACCTTCAGACCTGGGCAGTTCATTCTCTCTATATCAAATACAAAGTACTTTCATTCGGCATGGCTGCTGGGACAATTCACCTGAGAGTTGCACCAAGAATGACGGGGAATTTTCTCCCTCTCACTTTTTGAACCTTGTGAAAGAAGGCTAGCTTGTTCAGGCAGCAAACATGAATCCCCAGTCCTCTGTGAGTAAACATTTTGAAAAAAGGGAACTAAATGCCTGTTTAAGACTTTAATGTTTCAAACATCATGATGAAAAATAGCAGCAACACTACCTCCTGCAGAGGTGAGACAGGAATAAATCAGGGGAGTAATTTACTTCAAAGGTCTCTATGTTTACCTCTCCCTGTCTCCTAACTAGGACACCGATCTTACTGATTGAAACCAAGAATGTAGTCAAGGGAAAATATCTACAAAGTGCTTGAAATGGTCCAAATGAACATAAAGTCTGACAGATTTAGAATTGGTTCTGACAGTTTTGTATTACATGACAGTTTTAGGTGTTAATTTTCATTTTTGTTTGCATTTCTTGTTGCAGTTAGGACCAAATTCTCCCTAAACCAGAGTCTTATTGGCAGCTTGCCTCTGATCTGTTGGAAATCAGTGCCAATTGGTGCTGGACAGGATGCTTTTCTCTTTCAGGAAAAGGCACAACTGAAGAGCACAGCACTTGACAGAGACCTAGATGGCACATTTCATCCCAAAATCTCTGTACCAAGATAATCTGTACCAAGGAATAGAGCAATCATGATATAGCGTGTTGTTCTGTGAGCTACATTTAAGTAGTGGGTTGCACTTGTTCTGTCACTTCCCTTTCCTGTGTCCTGCAGTCATTCATGCAAACTGCTATATTTTGCCTTACTCAAAAAGCAGCAGGCTATTTTAAGTTGTCATATTTACTTCAGACTAAGAAAGCAATAAATCAAAAGAGTATTACAGGTTTTGTAAGTGAACATTCAAGTGCCATGTAAAAGGAAAAGCCAGACAACTCTGAAATGAAGCAAAAAGGACTTACAGAAGAGATTGGCTGTTGCTTGTTAAGCACAGCAAATCATAACAGTTTGCTTTTATCAAAATACATTCTTTTTGAACAACGAAGTCTGACAGAACCATCCTAAAACATCCAGAAGTGTTCTGCCTGCATTCCCTGCTTATGATCGCCATACACAACTATTGTCTGGCTCTGCAAGACAAAATGTTTAAAGATTAAAAAGTCCAGTGCACAGAAAAATGAGACTTAAGAATGACATCATCAAACACACCGCAAAACAAGGCAGAATTACTAAAGGATTCCCTGGAGCAACCA
>NW_010286360.1:163811-168611 GCF_000700745.2 Antrostomus carolinensis
ATGTACCCATTTTCCACCTGTCACACAGCAGAATTAAACTCACTGCATCTCTGCTTTAATTCTCCACTCAATCAATAATTCAGATAACAGATCCAAAGTCCTGTAGATCCTGTGTATTGATCTTCTCCCACTCTCAATTTACCAGTTGTCTCCACTAACTTTGAGCAGTACGTCACCGAAAAGTCCATTTAATTTAAAATTTAATCACTTTGCCGACGTTGAACTGCTTGCCAGTCTCATTAGTCTTCAGAAAACTTTCCCAAAATATGGGGTTGTGTGTAAATGGATTGAGTATTGCTTAGAAACAGAAGTCAGCGTTCAGTCTATGACTTCTGTTCTAGCAATAAAAATTGGTCTAGGCAGATACATAGACAGAGTTGTAGATTTTAACTACTAGTCCTTTCCAAGTTCACCAGAATTAGGCTAAAACTTCGAATATATTTCTTTCTTTTTTTCTCTATTGCAACTTAAAACAATTTTTGCTGATTGTGAAAAAAGTTTTACTTATTTATAATATTTTCATAGAAAAGGTTTGTAACCAAAAGGCAAATAAAAAAAAAATTCTACCCTTATTCTGCTGAGACAGCCTCTATCTTTTCCAACTCCATAAAGATATATCTCTAAGTCTCATGAGGTTTCACAGTAATTAATGCAAACCATTTAAATCTGATTCTGAAAGCTGAATGGACTAAACAATGGAAGGTAAATTACTTTTTGCTGTTTTACATCTTTTCAATTCCTCAGCAAGGGTCAGAGCTGACACTGGGAAGATTAAATAGCATACAGCACAAAACGACCCTTATCACCGCCTTTCTGGAAAATTTGTTTTCTATGTATGTAAAAGGCATATAATGCTCTTGACTAAGAAGATACATGGGCATCATTACTATGTTTATACCAAGTGAATAGAAATAGATCAGGAGATGCTCAGTTATTGGCAGAGAGATAGCAGAAGAAAGTTATTAAAATACAGAGAAAGTACTGTTAGTACCATCCAATGCAAGACAGATCCTTGCATTGTTTTTCTGAAGATAAAATTCACTGAAAAAGAGTTAGATGAGAAAAGTAAGTTTCTGAGAGCAGTAAAGTCAGGCATGAGTTAGGATTCCAAACCAGCTGTGTTCAGTTCCTAAAGTTCAAAGTCTGACTTCAGCAGTCCTGTAGTGATGCATTTTCCAGAAAAAAACAAAAACAAAACCCAAAAAAACCCCACCAGTGTCCAGCACAGTGCCTTTTCTGCATGTCTGTGGTGGGGAAAAGGCTAATATGGGAAGGCTGAAAAATCTACTATTGGATCAACTCCTTTCATTCCCCCAGCAAAAGCAAAGAGATTTTTAATCTGTGTACTAGCTTTGAAATATTACTAGATAATATATTTTTGCCTTGGACTAACCAAGTTAGTACACCACCAGCAGCCTACTGCCTTAGAAGCAGCAGGGGAATAACTTCAAGCACTTCCATAAGAAAGGGAGTGGAAGAGATTTAGAAAGGCTTACTAGCCTGCTCAAAGCTCAGCCAGCTGGCCTGACTCGGGAATAACTTCAAGCACTTCTATAAGAAAGGGAGTGGAAGAGATTTAAAAAGGCCTGCTCAAAGCTCAGCCAGCTGGCCTGACTGCCAGTTGTAACCAAGACTTCATGTATAGCCATACAGGAATCATATTAACCACTGATTTGGTTTCTGCTTTGGAATACTCAGGTAAGTTAAGAGTTTTCAAATCCAGGTCTCCTGATACCCTAGGCTCCTTAGACCTGTATTAGAAGTGATCTCAGAGCCATCAATGGTTAGCTTTAGAAATTAATTATGACTTGCAGTAGAAGAAAGGAATAGATATTTATTATATTTTCCAGTCTTTGAAAAAGAGTTGGAAATGTATTATTTAGCTTCATTTCCCAAAAAAATTCTGGAATTAAATAATCAGACATATTATAAGTGCCTGCAAGATAATAAGGAAATGGGTTACACCCAACAAAGATTTTGTCAGGAAGTAGTCTTACCAAGAAAACATCATTTATTTATTAATGAGGTAATAGGCTTTGTGGATAAGGGATGAACAGTTAACATTGTTCCTTAAACCTAAGGTTTGCCATATGATCTTACATGACAGTCTAGCAAAGGGCTAGGAAAAGATAAGATGAATGAAACTGCTGCAGGCTAGGTACACAACTATTTGGATCATCCTACCTGAAGAGAAATTATCAATGTAGTTCTTCCACACTTAGGCAAACTCACTGCATGGTTTCTGCAAAGGATAGCACAGTTGCTCCTAGCTGCACAGTTGCATCTCAGCCAGATGTTCTGCAGTCAAGAGAAATGGACACACATACAAGATTCCTACTGCTCATACAAGATTTTTTTTAAGATACCACTGCCCAGCACCAGAAAGATGACTATGCAGATTTTTCTGAAATACATTAATAGACTTTCCCCGCCTTGCATAGATCCTGGAAAACTTCTGGTTTCCTGCTTTTATAAAAATGTGTTTGCACATTGGAACATCTGAGTTAGGGAGTAACTCTGGCTCAGCTGTTGAGAAACTGACAAAAATGAATGGGATTATGACTTGTAGATACATGGCTACACATAAACTGCAGGACCTGGGAGTCCTTCCCAGTTCCTCACTGCAACTCAATGTTGCATTCATGTCCTGACTCAGTACAACCCAGATGGCAAATGCTGTTTCCTCACCTTATGCATGTGGTACTCTCCATGGGGAAGGAATACAGGCATACAATCCAGGGAGAAACTGGGTCCCCATCCTAGGGAGAAGATAAAGAGGCAGATAGCCAATATACAACAAAGAGTGCCTGACTTCTCAAACTCAGATCATTCTCCAGCATCAGGCTAGGATGTTTTTGCAGAAGAGACTGGAACTGGTTTTTTGATGCACCATTACGTTGTAGTAAGCTTCTTAACTCGTTGCTCAGACGGTCTCCACACCCAAGGTCTCAGTGATAAGCTACAATGAACCTAAATCAATCCATAATTTGATTCTGTTCCATTGCCACTAGAGGAAAAAAAAAAAAAAAAAAAAAAAAAGGATGGACAGAAGGAAGGACAGAAGAAATAACAGACAGCTGACTCAATAACTATGCTGCTCTAGTCATTTTTTGTGGGTTCAGTGCAAAATGAGTTGGTCTTGAGGCAAATTTATTTCGCTGAGGTGAAATATATCCACCTCTGTCTTGTGGTCTAGGAGATAGTAAACAAAAAAAAAAAAAAAAAAAAAAAACAAAAAAAAAAAGGCATGCTGACAGTATTTATTAGTAATGAGACTAGTAGCACCAGTGAAGAAAAAGTTCTGCAGAAGTCATGTCTATTCTGCAGCTGGACTAGAGAAAAGAGCATTTCACCAACAAAAATTGTCATTTACTATTCAAACAGAAAAATCTCATAATATATTAACTATATTTGTAAAGCCTGCAAAGTCTCACTTGCATTGATTTATACCAACAAATCTACTGTATAAGTCATTTATTCAAACACTGTGAGAACACTTTGTTCTTAGAAGAAATACACAGGATAGGACAAATACTTAAAATTCCTCAGTTTCTGTCAAACAACTCACTTATCTTTTGGACCCACTGAAAATGCTGCAGCAGGATTCATGCAACCCACTTCGCGATAGCCATTTAATAAGGCATTTTGGACAGGTGAACGGAGGAATCCACGGGAGGCGTTGAATCAACAGTCCTTGACCATGCAATGATGTGACCTCAGCTGTGATATGCTACAGACTGCAGTAGCATAAACTTCCTTAAAGATCCTGCCTGTATATACTAAATACCCACTCGTGCAAGAGCAGCTCACTCTTAACACCCTCTATATTAAGATTACAAAATTTGTTTTGTCCTGATTGGAAGATTTTTGTCATGTAATCATTTATTATTGAATATAAGGATGAAAAACATTTCATGGTACAAGGATTTTAGACTGCAGTCTACCCTACAGTAATGTAAGACTCCCAGTAAGACATTCTAGTTGCAGACTATATCAAAACAAACCTTGAAAACAATACCTTCAGCTGTGGTAGCAATAAGTTCTTTCTATTTCAATAAAAGCTTTCCATCTCGGGATCTCAAAGAGATTTTTAAATATTAATCAAGCCTCTAAGCAACCCTGGAGATGCTAAAATACTGCAGTCAATGATCAATTAAACCATAAACAGTTTATCCACTTTATAGATAAGGCATGGCAGAAGTGCAGAAATACCCAGATTTGCCCTGCACAGAGACAGATCAGACTCTCCTAAGTGGATGGGAGCCACTTTAGCATCTGAAACATCCTCTTTAGTGTCTCCCATGATAACTGTACTATCCATGCTTGTCCATTTATCCTAGACATCCGAACCCCTATTAGAGGGGAAGTGACTACTACTTCTGTTTTATCGTAGATGAGTGACTGAGGTGCAGGAGATAAATGATTTGCCCAAGGTCAGAGAAGAGGCCTGTAGCAGAGAATAGGGTATCGCTCAGTATTCCTACTTCTCAGCAATTGCCCAAATTGTCCTCCTTTCTTTTCTTTTCTTTTTTTAACATTTCTTTTTCATCTTAGTCCAGAGAGGAGTATTGAATCAGTCTGAATGATGCGTTATTCTGGCAGCATAGGGATTATTTTATATACACATATATCTGACATATGCAATGAGTAAAACATTCTGTACTTGACTGTAGCTTTAACTGCAGTGTCCAAAAACTACCACCGACTGCACCTTCCAGAGCACATGCAAGGGGAGCGTGTTATTTGTCAGAGCTCACAAAAGCATTGCTGATAGCGCAAGCTTTGTTCATGAGACAGAAC
>NW_010286360.1:168634-196233 GCF_000700745.2 Antrostomus carolinensis
GGCACTGTCAATACCAGTTTAAGAGGTTTCCCACACTCCGAGCTCTTTCTGTCATGTGTTGACATCTTCTAGGAATCAGCAGATTTTATGCCTCTATTCAATTCACTTGACCTGCCTCTAAATATGTTCCTAGCATCTGAAAAGCCATTCCCCACACAAACATATGATAAGTCCAGATCAATAACACAGGATAAAAACAAACAAGCTAACTAAGGCAAGTCTAAAGTCTTAAGAGCTATCCACAGATGCTGCTATCTGGACTGTTCAATATGACGTTCTGAATTGCACACAGCAGGATTTCATTTGCTACAAATAGCTTTGCACCAGCAGCATCTTCAATAATTTTATCATGCAGTGTTCCCCAGATAGAGCAATATTTCATTTAATAAACAGCAAATTAAAATACCAAAACATAGTGAAAGACAAAGCATTAATAGATTTGCTTCAGAGTTTTAAAGAGAACATAGATTTTTGTATTTTATTTTATTTTTTAGTATTTCTGTAGTTGCTCATAAGGTCACCTTCATGACAATTCCAACAGGGGTTTATCTTGTAGCGCTCACTCTGACATACAGCCTGATGATTTATTATTGCTTAGTTCTTGATACTGTTCACTGCACAATCCAATCTGAGAGAGACACATATTTCTCAATTCAGGGACTTCTTTTATTTTACGAAAAATCAGCTTGGTGCTTTGTGGTAAAAACTAGACTTGGCATTTGATCTTAATTTTTTTTTTAAGTATTTCTTTCTATTCTGTGTTTCTCTGCCTTATTTTTGATGTATTCCAAGATCATTTTTATTTTCTTTTCCTTTGCTTTTCTTCTCTCACCCTGTTTTAGCATGGCTACACTCAAAAGAAAAATCTGCCACAGCGGCAGCCACTCTTATCTAGCTTTCTGTTTCATACTAGTAGGTGACATGGTGATAGATTTCATAGGTTTTCTCTCCTCATATGGGAGAAGGAATATAATTATGCAAAGGAGGGTTAGATGGACAGTAGAAACATATTGCTATTAACCCACTAGAACACATGCAGATTCACCGTGGTTACGTGCTTAGAGGGGAAAAAGAAAACCTTCGTATGCTAGTCGAGTTTTTTTTCTGCCCTTGTTCTAATATCAATTCAAGGGTAAGTCAACAATTCTCATCATGTCATTCCTGTGTCTGTGGTCTCACGATACGGCGCTACTTAAACTGCACTCAACTGCAAAGCTGTCTCCAGTATTCCCATAGACTCTCTAAGCCATTTGGTATCATTAACCCTCATGGACCAGGCTGCTCGATATTCAGCTACTTTCCTTCAAGTCTGCCAGTCATTAGCTGGTACGTTAAGTAGCTAATGGTGCTCTCACAATATCTGCTGCATCATGCAGGTGCAACAGAATAAACATTTTTTTCCACTGGTGCTTTGTCCTAAATCATTAAAGACACCAATCCTGCGAAGATTTATGTATGTGACTAAGTTTACTCACATGAGCAATCCTGTTTTCAAGCCTCTTAAACACAAGCTTGTAGGGTTACAGTCCTGATGATCAAACTGACTATCAGGTATTTGGCTGAAAGCCTTTTTAATGAAATGCAAAACAGCTTCGGAAAACAACAAAAACCACTTTCTGCTCTGTATTTCTTTTTACCGAGAAATGTTTATGGAAGTATTTTTTCAAGAAGAACAAAGACTAATAGACACACCTGCTATTCTATGACCTCATTACTTTCCCACTAATTGATCAGTATATGAAAAAATATATATCAAGGCAGTATGAATATTCCCCAACTAATTGGCTGCTGGTAAGGGAGATTAACTGAGGATATGTAAATTATTAAAGCCATAAACTGCTTTTGGAGCCTCCCCACTCTCCTGGGTGGGGTTGGGGGGATCAGCTGGCTGTCCCCAGTGGGGCTGAGCAAGGTTAAGTAAGCAACCCTCATCTCTGCGGCTGCATCGTTGAGACACCTTTGCTGACTCTCTGGCGCCAAGAAGTCAGGCGCCACCCTCTACACTCAGAGAAGCACAGGAGGTTGCAAATGGTAAATTTAATACCGCAGCAGGAGGTGCCATTTACAGTCCCAAAGGATAAGTCTCCCCTCTCTTCTCTTTCATGGTCATATAAACAAATTGAAGCTGATGCAATTTTAAATCCTGTTGTCCCATTTTATTTTTAAATATGTAATTTCCTCTTTATCTTATCATCTATGCAGGGTAAAATTAAAGGATTTTTGTACACATGACTGATGGTTAAACTGCAATGAGGATTTGTACTTTATGAAACCATTAAAGCATTGACGAATACAAGCGAAAAAAGCAACCAGCAAAAATTTAGGATTTATTAGTAACACACAACTTAAAAGACAGGGAGATTAAGGTGCTTCAGAATCAAGCCTTACGCAGTGCAGTCCTTACCTTAGTTTAAGAGAAAAGCAAAGTTTACTTCAAAAAAGACTATAAAATATTTATATAATACTTGCCTGTTTTGCTGTATATATTGCCACATACCCTGGTCTGTTTCTTTCTTGGAACAATGTGTTAAAAAAGGTTAAAATCATGTCATATTTTCTTTTTTTTTTTTAATGAGATATTACTAGGCACTGTTTGGAAGAACAAAATAAAAATCTGGTGAAAACTACTGCCTTACCAATTCAAGCCATTCCATCTATATGTAGCTAGAACAATGCAAGAAGGCATCTTTTGTACAATTAGAAATGAAAAAAAAAAATAGTATTTACATTCTATATTGGAAAGAAATTGCAAATCAGTATTTTTTACAGAGGCTGCTTAAGATTAATGCAAATTGGAAAAGTACAATGCAGACAGAAATGAGCAGCTTCTATCACCAGATACAGAGAACAAAAATTATCACATCTGAGGAAGAGACTGACATGTTTTCATAGATTTCTGGGGATACAGGGTCCACATCCATTCCTCAGTTCCGTTTCCAGCATAGTGTTGGCCAGAGAATTTCACTCAGCGATTATTGAATCATGCCCAGTCATGTGAGGTTGGACTATATCACCACTTTTAGAAGGATACCAATGCTAGCTTTAACTGATTAGAGAATCTATTTTCTTTCCAGGCAAATTCTTGCAGTCATCTGGTTACTCTCACTTTTAAAATAAATGGGGCACAGAGGCAAAAGAAGAGCCCTGGCAGCTGTGAGTGACAGAGTAGATGGCAGAAATGGGAAAGAAGAGAGACAGAAGAAAATAGGCCAAAAATGCATCTAGAATTAGTAGACCAGAGGAGCGGGCCAGCACATTAACAGGAAACGTCAAGCATTTCTCTTGTCAGCATAAATATCTGAGACATTTCAGTCATAAATTACATGGTCCATGACAAGCCACAGGGTCCTAGCTTCTGCTGCATATTATATTACAGCACATCCATTAGCATCGAGTTAGATTTATCAGCAAAACTGTTAAGCCTACAAGATGCGACAGACCATCTGACCACTGCTACTGCGGAAGAGAGAAAATGGGATCCGGTGCGGTTTCAGCCTGGTATCTTACAAAGAGCAGACTCAGGGCTGTGCACTTCAAATGCAGGCATTCAAACAGTAAATAATTAAATATCACATTGATTCAAATAAGAAAGAAGGGAGAATCTAAGGACGCAAGAAATTCTTAGCTCGCACAACTGGCACACAGACTTCTCACTGAAGACAAAGGGAACAGTAAAGGCACACGGCCTTCCAGTCAGCTCCGTGTTGCACAGCGTACGTACCTTGGGCACAGGCTACAGCGACAGGCTCCTAGTTAGCTGTACAGTCTTACTACCCTCACCTCCCTCCAAATATACTTTAGACATGTCAAGCCCTGTCTCTATGAAAGGCAAATTTAACCCTTTCTCCTCTCCCCCCCCCTTTTTGTCCACAGTTAAAATGCAAGGTTCATCTCCGTTTCCCTATTAGTGTAAGGAAAGAAGGCATGCATTTGACTGTCTTTCACACATCACAAAAACATGGAACATGCATTAAAGATTTATAGCAACATCAAACATTCTGTTTTACTTTCAGTTTTGTCACGTAATCTCAATAAAACAGTGATTTAGCCATATCTGTTAAAGTTATTTGTCACTGCTGAGTCCTTCCTGTATGACTACTGACACACAAATGCGTAAGCCAGTGAAGTCAGTCTCCACAGGGTCTGCTTCTTTTGGGAGAGTTTTAAGCATGATTCTTCTGCAGGAATCTGTAGCTGCTACTCAGACTGGCCTCTATATTATTCAGGCTTTCCAGCAAAAAAAATAAAAAAACCTCTTAAGTAATGCATCAGTGTTGTTCTTATCTAGAGAAGGCTTGTGGGACTAAGTGAAAAGATAAAGGAAATAACAGAGACATGTGGCAGTGCTAATGTTAATATTTGATTAGAAATATTCCAAACAAGATGTCAAGACAAATTCAGTTCTTGTTATCAACACACACCCAGCTCATTGAGGCTGAAGTGGTATATTCAGAAATACAGTTTAGAAGGCAAGTTTTCTGAGAATAGTTTGTGTTATTAAAATAAAGACACAACCAAAAAAAAAAAACAAAACAAAAAAAACTCTATCCCTTCTAGTGTAATGCTCAGAATAAATTAGCCAGGACAAGAACTACTGGAATCAAATTTGTGCACGTTCTTCCGTTATTACATGTTGCTTAATTTAGAACAACAGCGTGCGTAACATCAGACCACTTGACTTCGCCTTCCCAAAGTCTTAAATTAAATAATTAAAGTGTCTGCAGTCCTCATACTTCACACATTTTCAATTTTCTCTTTGACCACAGTTGCCACAGGCAAAATCTCCTGAAACTTAAGCGATACGACAGCACTGTTCTCTGCTATATCACATCAGTGTGCTCCCTTTTTCATATAGTTTTATGTATTGTTTGTTAATTGTTAATTGTCTCTATATAGAACTTGTCTATTGCAGCACAGAAGAAAACAGAATCTAAAAAAAACAACCTGCCTCAGGTTGTAAGTCACCATGATGGTGTCAATATTGTCATTGTCGGCAATGACATGCAAGGAGAAGATGGAGAAAGAAAGGCATACAATTAAGTTTAAGCTGATGGCATGATACCCAGAAGCAATTGTCAGAGAGAGAAACAAGAAGATTGAATTGGATGCAGACCAGTCAGAAGCAGAGAAATAGAGCTGCGTCTCAGTTGTGTAAAGATAGCAGGTGAAATTATATGACTGGACAAGATCATCCAGAGAGAAAGCAGACAAAATAAAAAAAGTGGTAAAATAATTCAAAAACAGGAAGAAAATGGAACTAAAGAAGAAAAGAGCTGCTAAGTAGGGTCAGGAAAAACAAACAGTAAGTGCCAAGAGAAGCTGCAATGTTGAAAAAAAACTTAAAAACTAAGCAGAAAGATCAGGAAGGGTGGATATGGAAGTCTGGCCAAGAAGTGTTTGCTTGAGACCTCGGTAGAAGTCCACCAGTACTCAATCCTGAGCCAGGATGTAACTGCAGAAGAGAAATTCAGAACAAGAGTTTGTGGCTCTGCCATGGCCTTATCAAAAGATACCTTGGTGGGAGTTAGATTACCAGGTATATCTGAGGATTCACCAGTTCTCTCTGTCTGAACTCCACAGATACACAACTGAAATAATACCTCTTTGCTGCCTGGTACTTCTGTACAAATTAGGAGAGGAGGCAGTCAGTACTGGAGCTGTATAGAGATATAAAAATCTGGGAAAGTATTTCAAGAAGAGAGAATGGTCAAGGATACATTTCTTGATGGGTACAGCAGCAACCAGAGATCAGGAACAGGGAGAAAGAAAGATGCCCAAGGCAGTGCACGGAAGGGCTACAGAGAATTGTCAGGAACATCTATCATGGATAAGGAGTGCTGGTGGTTTAAACAAGCCATGTTACTTTGCACCTGTTAGGATTATCTGTGTAGTCCCCTTTTATCATCCTTCTCCCATTTTTATATATATTTCCTGTGCTCTGCAAGATACCTTCCCTTGAAATTACTATTACTGTCATTTCCGGTATCTGCCTTTATTTCAAGATGTCTGTGTGCTGTCTTCTTTAGCTCCTCTATCAAAGGTGTTTCACAGTAGAGTCTTAAGGCAAAACAAAGGGATGAGAAGTGGGACTCAAAAGCCACCACAACTAATAAATCTAACTTAATTAGATAGTATCCAATTATTTTATGATCCATGAGGTTGCCTGTAATAATTCGGTCAGTGAAACAAAGTGCATGTTAGATTATTCTTTCCCTGAGAAAGCAATTCTTTCATAATGTTTAAACAGCATTATGGCACAACAGTAAAAAATGAATACAAGACTTTCAAATACAGCTGTACAGGAATCCAAAATGTAAACCACAGAATTGTTTGTGATTTATTTGCTTCAGCTTGCCTCAAAGCGGGACTAGCCTTTCTTAAAAAAACGGGGGAAAAAAAAGAAACGGAGAACAAAAATCTGACCTTGGTTTTGCTGAGGGAAATCATTGACAAGATTTCGTGGGGAAAAGATAGACTGGTGAAATACAAATTCTTTTTATATTAAGACATGTCAAGTTACATCAGGCATAGTTTTGGACTATGCAACTGTATTTTGTCTCAGGCATTTGCTAAGCGTAACAGGCTGAAATAGAAAACAGTAGAGTTGTGTAAGATTTATTTAGTATTTTCTTCAAAATTTAGGTGTTTGGTTTTTGTCAGCCAGGGGATGATTTTCCCATCCTGAGAACTAGAAAGAGACAGTATTTTTCTGTGCAAGCTAGGAGATGGAAATTAATGGAAGATGCTTGTAAATCATTCATCAGCCTTGGCAGTGCCAGGCATTTTGCATTTCAATACCTCCATGGTTATAAGAACAGCATAAGGTAAGTTTATAGAAACCAGACTATTTCCTCATCAACTGTATCACAGATTTACTGAGAAGGATATTCATCCCTTCCATCTCCTGATTAGTGAAGAACCGACCATTGTAGCAGTTCTCCTCTGAAATGTTTCTGGCATGCTGACAGACTTTCCCAGCGCTACTGCATCCTAATAAGCAAGACTCCAGCCTGCTGCAAGAGCTGTTTCTCTCACTTACCAGGCAAGGTTTTGTGCACATGTATGTGACTCTTCTGAGAATAAATTGTGAACACTGTGTTTTCCATGTACAAGTACTTCATTTTTGAGGCACTGCATCTCCTCAGTGGAAGCACTCAGCTGCTTCCTAAGGCAACAGGCTACTGGTTGTCACATTATGTTTCAGTCTTAGATGACAGTATATTTTCCCAGTGTCCCTGCATTTACCTTAAAGTTTCCTCTCTCTTGACAAAGTTGCTTCTAAACAAGCATGAAAATGTCAGCTAAGGGATGATACCTTCTTTCAAAAGCCTTGAAGAGAGAGCCTCTGCTCTCTCTGATCTTTTTTCCTTTTTCTTCTTTTGCAGGGGAGGGAAGGGGCTATGGGAGGGGTTAAGCTGGCCCCACTAGTCCCTGATATGTTCTCTCCTTCACATCTTTATTGAGTGGGCTCCTTCTTCCTGCTTGCTTTTCTTCATGCTTCTCTGCTTACTTAATAAAGAAACAGTGCTCTAACCATACAGATCTTATTTATGTTTAAACATAGAAAATTAAAAAGAAAAGGTATAGGAGACAAACTGCATAGAAGGCACTTCTAATCATGCCCTTAAACGAGACGGATTTAGGACTCTGGCAAAGAGACCAAAAACATTACTTCAAAGCAGAAACCTTCAAGTAACAAAATCCTATTCACTTTGTGGTGGCTTCACCTCACTGACTGACTGAACAGCAGGAGGATGAGAGGCAACAAGATCCTTAGACACAGGTCTGACTGATAATTACAGCTGTGTCCAGATGTAGACCAGAAGTTACTGCACTTCCACACATATAACACCATAGTGTGTGTTTCTAAAACAAAACACCTTTTATGATTCAGCCACCACATAGGTTATGCACTCGGAGTCTAAGCAGAAGCTCACTTTAAAGTCTCTCTCTATTTACTTTTAATTCCACTGTCACTGTTTTGTTTTTTTTTTTTCTGGGCCATTAGATTTGTCACCTTCCCAGGGACCATTTCTGCAGTGGTGTGTAGTTATAAACATGAAATATAGTAACTGTGCTGCAAATATCAACCCACACCTGTTGAAGCACAAAAAAAAAAAAAAATAGAATTATTTAGGTTGGAAAAGACCTTTAAGATGATCGAGTTCAACCATAAATCTAACACTGTCAAGTCCACCACTAAACCATCTCCCTAAGTACATCTACACATCTTTTACATACCTCCAGGGACGGTGACTCAACCACTTCCCTGGGCAGCCTGTTCCAGTTCTTGGAAAAGGAAAAGATGTCCTCAACATCATTTCCCAAACTTTCCCATTTGGGGAAGAGACTCATAACAAACACAGCTACAGATGACACCTTCAGGGCCTACACTTCATGTCTTCTTCGAATTTGGGTCAAACTTGCAAACTTTCTAGAATTAGGGCCTTGAACTTGGTCAAGCAAAGTATTTTGGAGAGCAGTTTTCACAGGTGTGCCACATTATGGTTTTGTTATTTCTCCTCCAGCCACATTAAATAATTAGAGTATCCCTTTTCTATTAATTACCATTACTATTGCCAATAGTTCCTGTAACAGAAGTCATGCGGTGAGGTGTAGGCATCATTTCTATATAGTAGCCTTAAAAGTTATATTTTAAGAGTGCTAAGAATACACCCCATGGATGCTGGTACCTGCAAAAAGATTGAAATGTGATATGGAAAAGGAATGTGAAAAACCTCATACTGCTTGCCAACGTCAACATTTAGAAAGTGTAAATTAAATTTTAAAAACCCACATCTATTTTGGTAGAATTACAACAAAAATGTGAAGAAGCAGAAATACTTCTCATTCAGCTATAAGCACTGTGGTAGAAGACTGAGGACTCACTTATCTTAGTTACAGCATATTCCATAAACATGATTGTGCCCTAATGATACCACTGTCCTTTAGCAAAGCCCTGGGGCCACACAAACTATTCAATGCCATGGACAGCAGCTAATGTTTTGCACACTGCCTAAGGCCTAAATAGGCCTTTCATATACAGGCCAGATGTTCACTCTTTCTTAGGCCAGCTTAAGGCTAGAACAAACCTTTTCAACCAGGGTTTATCAGAGTTTCTAAATTACATACTGGGAAGAAATTTAATTGGTTTAATTAAGAAAGTTTATTTCATGGTAATTCAGTTTTGTTATGCTGCAAGATTTAATGTGTCCTCTGGTAGGAGTGATTTGTTATAAATATTCATAGCAACCCTCTTCCTACTCAAGCAAAAAAAAAAAATTAAAGTATGAAGTTGCAGATTTAAAAAAGATACCCTCAAAAGTCTGGAATATGACCAATCAAATCTCCTCACAGCAGCATCTATGCTTATTTAAGTCAGGATAATTGTCATCTCTTTGTATATTCGCACAGTGCTCACAGATTCTATATTCGACAGGAAAGTCAAAGGCTACAAGGTGACATCGTGACTGCTTTCTCCCCACGAAGTTTTAGGCATTACTTTTCTTGACTAATTGCTGCGAGTTGCTGAGGTTGTGTGTTGTTATTTTTTTTCAAAAAGTATAATAAGAAACAAATCATTTTATTTATTATCATTCGCAACAAATATCTTAAAGTTGATTTAATGTGTTTTGAAGTGGGCCCTGCTTGATTGAGATGCCTGACAACATACATTACTGCACCACACCTCCAGGGTTAGAAAAGCACTGTAAACTAGAGACCATTCTACCTGTTAAGGTCATGATTTAATCCTTCACACTCAACAGACACCGTGACTTAGCTAAAAATCCAAGTTCACAGGCATCAGTCACTACTATAATAGGCCTGCAGGTCAGGAGAGACAACAGGAAGAAAACTAATGTTGATTCAGTTAGGTTCTTCTGAGACACAGGCATCCTTCACACTGTTCTTTTTTTGCCCCTCATCACTAATCATTACCAAAGTGAAGAAACTGTGAGGGAAGTTCATATGTTGAATGTATAGCTCTCCAGTTGCAGCACAAATCTATACGGATCAATAGCGGGTTCATTCTTCCAGCAGCAAATTTAGCGCAGGCAAATGGTACCCACTGACAGCACTGGTGTCCTCTGCTCATAACAGGTACCGCACCGGGAGACCAGAACAATTGCTGCCTAGCTTGTCTTATTGCTGCGTCCCCAAGCACACCCAAACTGGAGGCACGAGGCGATCGTTTGGCCCTGTAAATCAGAATTAGAGCAAAGTCTGCAAGAATGTAGACCAGCTGTCATAGAACAAATCCCTCAACCTTTGTTATCATCTTTGTCAGATTTGCGTTAGACTAATCCACAAACACCACAGCCAGGAGCCTGGCTCTGTTTTGCCAGCTGCTGATCAAACACAGGTAGAAACAGTATTTCCCAAAAGAAGTAACCTAAAAAACACAAGAAAACGTAGGGAGAAAGAGGCATGCCAGAGTGTTTATACACTAAAGTGACAGGGTAAATATTTTTAATCAGAACAACTCAGAATGCCCAGTACTTCCTACTGTGTTTAACTCTACTTACTAGTGCTTTTTCATAAAAAAGCCTGAGTAGTACTCAAGGTTTTCCAAAACCTTATGTGCTAGTCATAGCATGACTCAAAGTTATTTATTCTGGGGTCTCAGTTTGGCCCTGAGATAGAGGGATTTTTCACATTACACAGACTTGTATGATTTCCTCAAGGCTGATAAAAACTGCAGTTCTCAGGTATGAGAACACACACAGGTATCTTTTAAAATATTTCTTTTCAAATACTTTTACATTTCTGGGAATTTAAGCAATGCAAAAATATCAGGATTACTTACACATTGATAACCAAAGTCGGGAGCCACACTCAACAAAACCAGAAAAACAGAAAACACTGTGTTCCAAGTCTTTTTTAGCTTTGCAGCCAAAGCACAACTCTTGATTCTGTATCTGAGGTTGGGGCTCATGTAGCATCAGACAACACAAGAAGACCCTTTCACAACATTTAAATTTATTTTAATCTGCTTTTTCATGTTTAAAAAAAAATAAAAGAAAAAAATTATCTTTACATCACCAGAGTCTACAAAAGGGTTATTTTCAACATCCATCAGTTAAATCACTTTTTATAGGAAAGGTCCTGGGCTGGCCTCACTTGTGTGCATGGCCAAAAGAGACTCAGAATGAAATCCAAGAACAATTGTATTTTAAAGGATGTGTGCATTTCTTTTCTCCTCTGTTAATACTATACTGTGCAGAACAGTTTATCACCCAGTCCCTAGAAAAGCTGCAGTGCTTTCAGGAATTTATGCCAGAAAAAAAAACAACAACAACAACAAAAAAAAAACCCACCTCACACCACTCTCTAATAGGCAGGTCAACTTTTTCTCAGCTGGTTAAATTAGGAAAGCGATGAGTCTTCCCTAGGTTACCAAAATCCATAAATTAGATATCTTGACAACACCTCTCTGCCAAATCATAGCAAGAACAACAAATCCATTTACAAAAAGACTGGATTGATACAAATGGTATTTTCTTTTCAGTTCCCATGGCTATATGGGTATTTTAGGCAACAAGAAGGTGGAATTAATATCCTTTAATACTGCAAGGGGCACATTTCAGAATAAGCAGTATTATCCATCTATCCATCAAAACAGAGGGGATATAAAAACCCAGCAAAGCTGAGTCTTGCTGTCAGAGACTGGAGGAATCAGGAATATGCTGCCGACATTACCTTTAGGGAAGAAACAGATACTTTCTTAGCTGGCCTACCAGCATTTTGAAGTTAGATAAGTGCAGTGAAGGTTAGAAAAGTGTAGTTTCCTTCCACAAACAAAATGTGCCAGCCCATCATAGCGTTGCAGACAATAGATGGCTGTGTGACTACTTTCTATCTGATCTTCTCCAGTTCATGATGACAGCTTTTTCTCTCAAGTTTATCGTATCCACATTCCCATAATGGCTTATGACAATGCAGTAATCCATGACTACCTGCATAGATGTGCATTTATTCCTTCTGTTGACAGAAACTGAATTCATTTTTCAGAATCCACAATATAGCTCTCCTACTAGCTCCCTGAGCTAGTGGAGATCTGTCAAACTAAAGTGAATTGAGTAGTTTTGAGAACAAACCATTGGAAGGAGACATTATGGGATGAAACCATCCCAAATTCAAACATCCTCTTTCCAAAGAAAGAAAAGAAAATGAAAAAAAAAAAAAAAAAAAAATCTTGACCCAGAGAACATTGCCTGACATATGGGCATAAAAAAATATGCTGCCCTCCAAAGTTCCAAGAGTCAATTCTGTATATGACCGTCATTTTTTAATCGTTTGTTTACATTTGAAAGACTCCAAGAAATGGATCTATAAGGAGAACTTTGTTGCTAGAAATCTCACCTTTTTAGGTAAGATGGGAAATCCACTGAAAGGAGGTGTGGGGATGGAAAAAAGGGGAAAAATGGAACACAAAGCTATGGGATCATTATATGAATTTTTTAAATGGCATAATAGACAGAGGCAGAGCTAGCAGGAGTGACAGGAGAAGAGGTTTAAACTTTAGTGTCATGTGTAGAGAGGAAAAGCCCAGCAGGAGCAAAATATTCCAGATGATTGAGGAGATCATTTCTGCTACAGTTTAATACATCAGAGAGAAATGAGCTACATGCCAAAACAGCCAGAAAGAAACTCACAGAAGTCTAGCAAGAGATACCAGCACCTGTCACCAAGACAAACAGCTGAGCTGCAAAAATCTTGGCTTTTATTTTAGACAAAGTTAGTGGTTCTTTAATAACACCCACTTGGACACCTATAGCTTCGTTTACTTAATTCACCTCTCCCACCATCAGTTAAGCCACTGTATTAAAAATTTACTCTTAATACTTTCTATTCTTCTAGAGTGTATAACTTTCTTATGAATCACTACAAACGTGCTATATATTACTTCTAATTCACCTGCAGATTTATCTCGGAACAAAAAGATTATTTAAAAGAAGGCATTTTAACATTTTCCTACACTTCCACTATTGCTTTCAATGAAATTTAGTATAATATATAGCTTTGGCTATGCATTCTGTCACTCTGAGTACAGACACACCATTCAACCACAAATTATCTCCACTTCTCATTACTAATATTCATTCCATGCAGGAACTACACCTTAAAGCAACGTCAGTTCTCTGTGAAATTAGAAACTGAAGACTGTTTCATTAGCCACTTTTTTTATTTGATGTCAACAGTGCATGGGTTTTAGACTTAAGTTCATAACCTGTTCATAAGTAGTATTTTTTCAGTTCACTTGCTACCATGGAAAAGAACCAAACCAATTAAGAATGCTAAAATTGCCATTTCATTTTCACTAAGGAAAGAGAGAGATTCTGCTAAACTGACAATAAAGAAAATATATCTCACTACAGGAATTATCCAATTTGACTAGATAGGTCATTTCATTAACTAAAAAGTAACAACATCTCTAATCAGTCTTTCTCACCTATAAATTACCATTTTTATCTCTTCAAATCTTTAATTCACTGTTGCTTTTTTTCCCATTTGCTACCAGCTACTGCCTTTGAAACGCTACCATCAACCACACCAAAAGCAATTTTAAATAGTAGGGGGAGGTCAATTTGGAAGGAACTGAATTTGGATCATTTTCCTCATTTTTCCCCCACTACTATATTTTACCACAAATTTGTTTAAACTAGTGTGACAATATGTCATTCATAACATACACTCGGTGTTACGGGAGACTGTATCTGGGTCAAGTAGAACTTGTCCGATGGACTCCTCTCCAAGCACAAGGAACAGCAACATGAGAAGTTTTTCACTATGCAAAGAGCAAGGTGAGCACAGTCCCATGGGAGCTTTGCCACATGAAACAGCACAAAGAGGTGGGGGTAAGGGGCAGGAAACAGACACATCAACAAGGAAAGCACAAGCCCAGAAAGAAACATTGAGAATTAATATACATATTTTGGTGAATGAATATATGTACGTGTATATATAGATAAAAGACAAACAGGCAAGTTAAAGCTGCTTCCAGGAAGTCTGAACTTAATGGGACTGATAACTCATGCAGACACTGACCTTGATAGCACTGGGATCCTGGTATCAAATACCAGGAACAGGTCACTGCTGCCATCTTTTCAGATACGATTGTATCTTGTTAGCTGTCTCAAAGGAAATTAAGATTGGTTAAATTAAAGCTGAGAGCAGGGACTTAGCAGTTGAGTCCCCTGTCTATGAAATTCCATGTGTTCAGCAGAGCCCCTTCTTCAACTGTATTCAAAGCTCAGACTGAGATCTTTTTATTGAAAGGTTTCATATTCGACTATTTTGCCTGCCCTCTCTTTTCTGCTTCTCTTTTTGGATATTTTTCCCCTCATTCTCCTTGCTAATAAAGGCTGCTCTCACTGAAGTGTTGAGTAGTCCTCTTTACTGAGGTTTTACTTTTATACCTGTGCAGTGCCCCAGATATAGACAACCAGCCCTCTAGACAATAGCAGAATAGACAAGGAACTTCAAACTTGCACCAAGAAAGTATCTCTGTAAGAAAGTATTCTCAGCAGAACACAGACATGGCAAGACACTCCAGTTATCCTTTAACAACGTTTAGAAAATTATCCAGAAACAAGTCAGAGTCACACAATTACAACACTGCCTCATAATATCATCACTGATATTAACCATTGCTCTCAAATTACTGTCAGGGGTTCACTTCTGTTTATGCTCACTGTGGAAAGCAAGTCTACTGGTAGCCTGCCCTCTGGTTCTGAACAGCTTGCTCTAGCAAAACTTCCACCAGAAGCCTCGGCAGCCTCTTCTTTGGTACAAGCAGCACAAGCAAGCAATGAAGAAAAAGGCAGATTTCTCTAGAAAGGTGAAAAAAAGTCTCTTTTTCCATCCAGAAACTACCCAGGCAGAGGATCACTACAATTTACCTCTTCATTGCAACAAGTTGGTTCCTGCATATGAGCAAATATAATTTTCAGCTTTTCAAAGTACTATAGAAAGAATGTGTCACTTATGTGATTTATGCAGTACCTTTAAAAGGACAAGAGTAGATCTATGCACCAATTATCTACATTCAAATTAAAGGAGATTTGGGCATATAACCCTCCCTAACTTGCAACACATTTTTTCTTTAATGCAATGAAAACACTACCTGTCCCAGAATAGTCAGGTACTCATAAATAGCACCCTCACTGTGTAGATCCTACCATGCCACTGAAGTGACCTGAATATTCCAGTCCCATTCCCAGCTCCTATTCTCCTACTTCTTCCAGAAGTGTCAGTGTCCTGATCAGCTTAAACACTAATATAACAGATGGTACATGGGGCACAGTCCCACATGTGGGAATGGGTTTAAATATATATATATATATATTTTATTTCACCTATCGGGGTCATTTCCTAAGGTTAGAAAGCTGCTCAAGCACTCTCCTGGCAGATCAAGAGTCTGTTTACCCTTCAGCAAGTCATTTTTTTCTCTACTCTCTCATCTTTATATTATACAATTTAACTGATACTATGCAAGTTTTTGTAGCTCTTGCCATTATCTTGTAGTTATAATGAAAGACAGGAAATCTGTATTTTTTTCCTGCTTTAGTTTCATAGTCCTTTGAATGGAAGATGATAGGTAGATCATACAAAATCAAATGTTTCTGTAACACTTTCTCATATATACATACATCAACATCCTTTCTAAGCAGTACTAGTATGCTGTCTTCAAGCAGGTTACCACACCTTGTTAGCAGTGGACCTTTCAATCCATTATATATTCCATTGGCTTTATTCTGTTAACAGAAGGGTTTTTTTCCCCTTAGCTTGAAGTACTTTCTACCAATATCCAAGCAATAATTAAAATAAAAGCCTAACAATTAGTAATACCACCTGGTATTTGTTTCAGATTTTTTTCCATGTAATTCAAACATGTCAAGACACTGAGTAACCTTTATTAACTGCAGTTTATAACAGATAGAAAAAAATTACTTCAGAACTGAAATGCTCTGTCACATGTCATACAGCCTGCCAAAGGCATAATGAGGAATAATATACTGAATTCCAGTCGGCAGTATCCATGGTGAGATTGTAAATGGTCATTTGCCTGCTCAGAGTATTCCAACAATCTACATGTATCAGTTTGTTGGAGGGAGCATTAGGGGATTTGGATTCTTTTCTGGCCTTTGGGGCTAACTTACTGTGATCTTCAACAAATAATCGCTAATATGTCTTAGTTTCTTAGTCTGTGAAATGGGGATATCTACATCCACTCCTATGCATTCACATTCTCACCACAGGACTGAAACAGTTTTTTGCACTTTAATTTTTGTATAGTACATCATGTTACAGGTCAAACTGAAAAAAAATTTCCTGATGGAGCCATAATTTGCAAAAGTTTTAAAATAAATTTTAAAATATCAGTTGCATGAACATTTTAAATCACATAGCGGAAGAAGCAAATTTTTTAAGTAATTAATTTAGAAGTAATTTAAGTAATTAATTAAGAAGTAATTAATAAATATCAGCTGACACCCCTGAAATCTGGTAGAAATGTATCCTCTCTACTTCTGTGTTTTAACAGAACTTTCAGAAAGTACCTGCTTCTCTGAATAAATGAATTTTATTTCATGGGCATGGCAACTATCAGACACATCATTATATCACGTTTACTTCCAAGTGTAGCAGTGAAACATAGATAAAATCAGAGAGAATGCTACCTACATAAAACCTCTTCACACAGGGAACAGGTAAAATACCAACATTTTTCTGCTTTTACCAGACTTGCACTAAGAACCTGTAATACATCTCGTAAGCCGCTTAAGTGGCATATTCCTCCCCTGCCTTTAAGTGGAACAGTTTGTTCCTAGTGTGAAAGGACTGAGCGCACAGTTCCACTTGTTCTGTTCCCAGTTCTGCCACTGCCTGTACCAGTTATGTGACTTTGTGCTTAATATTCACTCTTCTCTGCCCTTGTTTACAGATGCATGTTAGCAATGCACAGCAAACCTATAGAGATTACACGTAATTTCCAGACATAATACGAATCATCATTCATGTCTTGATGGTTTTTGTACAATTTTATATAAGTACAAAAGAAATTCTGTGTATTATTTAAAAACAGAAAACAGATTTTTGAGATCCTTCCAACAATGAAGTGGGTAAAAATATGACATGGGAAAGTAAGCTTGGGGCTTTTAATCCTGCTGTGAAGGCAATTAAATCAAAGACTTTTCGGACAATATGATCTCTCAAAGCCTTGTGCTAGGTTTCTTTCTTTTTTTAAATAATGCCTTCTGTGTGATATCAGAAGGCTCAGTGTCACACTGTAATTTGGTTTCTGTTTGCTTCCTTTATTTTAGAATATTTTATACACACTATTCAGAGATAACTTGTTTAATTTCCTGCTTCTTGTCAAGTTCTGTTTAGTACATTCATAAAAAACAGTGTTACTTTTGGGGAATGTTAAAAAAAACCCACACACAAAACCCACAGACTTCTTACTCTGTTTTTGTCTTGCTAAGATATTAGGACTTTGGACTGACCCCATATCATCAGTCCTAAAACAAGAAACAGATTTCTAGAAACAGATTTGAAGTGTTATGTCTTTATTTTATATCTGTTCCTTTGATTTTATAGTACTACAGTCAAGAATAATTTTTAATTTAGAATATTTTAGTCTGTATTGCTATATTTTTTTTACTTATCATACTGTTTATGAAGATTTAGTCTGCTCAGTGATTTAGCACTCAGACCAATGCCTTCTACACTTCTCATTTGTTGAGAAGTACTATTTTTTGGCATTTTACAGTAGAATCACTCTCTCTCAAGCTCTCTTGTACTTTCTGAATTTTCTTAAGCATCATGGAAAGAATGAAAACTAAGCTCTGACATCCAGCCTACTGAAAAATCTAGACTAAGTTGCTTTCAGTAGAACCATAAGGAGATTGTCTGCCAGTCAAGCACCAAAAGTACATTATTCAGAGTGTATTTGTATCCATTTCCAAAAAGCAGCTTGCAAATATGTCCAATTGCAATAAATTTCTTGTGCTCCAATGTATTTACGGAAGCGGGTAATAGGCACTCAGTTTTAAACAAGCTCTTTTTAATTTCATGTCTTCCCCAATTTCATTCCAGTCTGTACCAAAGAGGGAGCTACCCTAAACAGCATCATTTTGTCATACCACAGCTGCCAGCAACTCAGTGGTTTAAAGATTTGCTGATGGGGGACAGGGGAGTAATAGTATACGCACACTCCTTTTTTTAGACACCATTTTTAGACCACATTTTAAAACACCACAGGGAATGCATCAAAATTATAGAAACTAAAAAAAAATATATATCTTAGAAGATATGCCTAGACTAGCTGCAGTTGCTCCTTCACCTATCACAATCCTTTTCTCTCAATGCCCTACAATCATAAAATAAGGCTTCACCTTCCTCACACAGGCAGAACAGAATTCACTGGAAGCAGCTGGAGATCAACAGGAAACTGAGCAAGTCACCCACTTGAAACCCTCTCCCTCTACATTTTGTGTCTTGACCAACTTTGTAGCAGAAAACCTTGCCCTCCACAGGTGGAGAGCTCTTGAAGCACAGCAAAACACAATAGCTCTGCTACATGCAACAACCAGTGAACACACAGAAGGGAGCTCTGTATCAGCGGTTCTTCCTATGGATTCAGGAAAGGGGTGTATGGAAAGGCAACTGCAAAAGAGTCTGGAATGGGGGGAAAAGAGAGTTACAGCTTCTTCTTCTTATGAGCTATGATACAGAAATGCCCTAAACAAGTGCGCTTTCCTTCTCCACCCACATATCCAAGGGCTGCATGAATCCAGTTCACTAACCTGTACGGCTGACACGGGTTTTCATCCTTAGCTTCAGGTTTCAAATTCATTGCTAACAATGGGAATATTGCCACGGAGTTCGGTGTGGCCTGTTGTGCACAGAGAATGACTTTCTGGGGAGATGGCTGGGCCTGTAAAGGGAAATGCACATCAAATGTGCATTGCTATGAAGTAATAGGACTAGGAGCAATTGACCAAAATGAGAAATCCATATTAAATGGAAAAATTATGCAGTATCAGCCAAAGGAAAGGACTTAAGGACAATTTCTAAAAGCCATAATCCTATCTTGGGCCTGCAATTAAATAAGAAAAAAATAAAAATAAACAGTGATAGGAGACGGAACACAGAAATGCATTCAGAGTTCAAAAGAATGAAAATTATGTAAGAATGTTGTTGCTTTACAAGGTACCAGCTGAACCTTCAGTGGAACAGTCTCCATTTTGTCACTGACTCGGAGAGCAACATCTCACAGCAACTGCCCTAGAAGTGATGCAACAGCACCCAGCCAGGACAATGCAAAGGTAGGGATGCTGAAGGTACTTGCCATACCCTCAGGTATCACTAGCACAAGCAGAGTCAGCCACGTGTCTGCTTATACAGTAGATGAGCTTTACTTTTTCCTCCCAGTTCTTCCAGCATCTAAACTAATCTGGATTCCATCCAGGATTGAGAAAATAGGGCTAGGACCTCTCAGGCTCTTTCTATACCTGACTGAGATAAAAATAAAAGGAACAATTGTGTTGAGCTAAGTGGCTTTTCCATTCTAACAATCTTCATGCCCTTGAAATTTAGTTTGTAATGGAGCAGCCTGCTATTTCCACATCAAAAATCAATACAATCAACAGGTTAAAACATTCTCAGTTACAATGAAAAAGTATCTGGGGAAATAACACATGATACATTAACAAACATCTGAAAACGTAAAGGCCATCAGAAAATAGAAAATCTCTCTGCTTGCCCAAGGCAATAACATGGCACTATAGATGAGCACCACACAGAAACCCAAGGAGATAAGGTGTCTATTCCCAGCAATGCCAGCTATCTGCTCTGTGACCTTGGACAAGTCCTTTAACTGTCCCCTGCCGGAATGAATTAAAAATACTTCCTTACCTAAAGTGGCTCAAGATCTATATGTAGAAACTGTATTTCTCTTACATACAGTAATTATAATCTAGTTAAGAATCTCTAAACATCAGATGTATACACACAAAGTAATAAAACACCATTTAACGCAGGGCTGTAGCAGAAAAGATCTTCCACAGACTTGAGCTCTAACTTGCGCTAACACATCCAAATGACATCCCAGAAAATACTGTGGAGCAATGGTAAAAGTCTAATTTTTATTCACATAAAAGAAAAAGGAAGCAGCTTAGAATGAATGCAGTCAGATGAATCAGAATGCACCTTTTCACCATCCATTTAAGGAAAAAAAAAAAAAGTTGATTTTGCTAATCTCATGTTAATATATTGACAATGGCCCGATTTTAACATCTTCCTTAATGACTACACTCCCAAAGCATCCAGCTTCCTTAGAGGTCTGGGCTAACACAGATCACTGCATTTCTTCAGCTGAGTATCAGCTCCCTGACCACATGATGGAGAGACACATTGTTTCCCTCCCCCTGCCTTCAGGTAATAAGTAAGAGAAAATCATATTTTAGGACTGTTTTTAAACATTCATTCATTTGACCCCTCTTTTTATGAAACGTCTGGCATGAGGATATGAGAATGAGACTTTTTAAACAGTTTGCTAAAGTATAGATTATAAGCTCTAGGAATCCCATATACATCTCTAAGAGGGTGGGTGGGCGTATGCGTAAATAAAATGGCCTAGTTTAAAATGTTTTTAATAACCAATATTTGGCAAGTTGAACCAAATGGGTGTGAGCTCCCCCTGCTGACTCTCAAGCTAAAATAAATGAATCGTTTTCAGATGCTTTTGGAAACACTTGATATTGGCTCAAGGTCAAAGGAGTGGACCAGTATAAGGATGTTAATTTAAACATCGTTAGCAACACAGACCAAAAACAAAAAACATAAGGACATTATGTGTTTTATTTCCATCCCACGAGGGTACTTTTACAGTGGCTATCTATTCATATTTCAGTGATACTACTCTTGATTTACAGACTAATAGAAAAAAAAAACATATACAATCTTCATGCTTCTAAAAAACATATAAAAAAATAAGAGATTAAAAATTTGATCATTACAAGAATATGTGAGGTTGTATTTTGCTTTAGATATGAACAACACACACTCGGCTATAGCCAGACACCTACCACCTCTTTCATCAGCTGTAACATACGTCTGGATTACTGTAACCACCTAAGAAAGAAAAACAAAAACAAAAACCACACAAACCCTCACATTTTAAAGACTTTACCACGATTCCACAAATGTGAAAGCTATGTCGTGCAATGGCTCAATAATCAAAGATTATACATTTAAAATAGACGCAATTTAATATTTTATTGTTATCAAGACCAAATTTTTCCATGTTTCTTCATGCCACTCTCACCAGCAACTAGGAAGAGGCTGTCCATTCTCATCTGTTGGCTGTATCTTATACAGTTCCTGATTTTTTGGGCAAATGTTTTTATATCACAGAGAAGTTTGGATGTGAACAAGTCAGTTCATTTACTGCTGCATTTCCAGAGCCATTTCAAAAGGAACTGCTGACATCTACTGGTTCGAATTACAAAATGCTCAATTTACAGTTTTTCTCGCATAAAATATAATGTTTCTGTTTTCTTTCTCAGATGATGGTAGAAGAGGCAGTTTTGTTGAAATTAGCAGAAATAAATCTATTCTCTCCCATTTAACAATTCATCGCCTCTAAGCTTTCTTGCAGACATAGAAGTCTATCTGCTAGCCACCAACAATGTTTTAACATGAAAAACACAGGGAGCATTTGGCTATCACATGAGGCCGCTCCACCCAGCACAACACAAAACCTGCACATTTTGTGCTGAAAACTCTCAGACGATTTTACAGATCTGATGCAGCACACGATTAGCATCCTCATCCTCACCCTTCTCAGAAGGGACCCAACTCCCACTCCACATTGTATTTCTGAACCTTGAGGCTGCTGCTCAGAAGCTCCAGTGCCAAGTTGGGCACTCAGACTCTCCATGCAATGAAAAGGAGTGGGGCTGAAGTGCTTCACTAAGTGATTTGATATTTCAGCCATAAACACAAGCATTCCCCTTGCTTAGGATTATTCACCAAGTACCCATTCTTTCACAATTCAATACTCAAGCTGGGTCAGCTGTTTCATGTAACCGTGCCTTAGCACACACAATACCTCTCTTATCCCCACTCTATTTATAGATATAGTTTAGGAGCTCTAGGGCTTTGGCTTGAACAGGCGCAGCAGGTAGGTTGGTAGAGGTAGGATGACATTACAACACAAGCAGCTTTGCAGACGCCAGCCCAGGAAGCTGTAGGCACTCATAATGCCAGGAAGCAACTCTGACTACTTTGAAAACATTTCTTAAATGGAAGACTGTGGCAATTAGAGAGGCAGACGGGTAAGTGAGGGTGTTTGGACACACGTCAAGAGCAGTCTATTTAGCATGCAGTAAAACTAGATATAAGAGACAACTTCCTACACCAAGACCTAAGGTTTTATCTGAAAACAACAAAAAACCCCTTCTCTTTTTATACTCCTAAGGGCAGCAAACCCAATTTTTACTTCTTCTCCAGACATCCAGAATTGTACTGTTGTTAGCTGCATCACCACTGGCAAATCAGTACCTCTCATTCTCATTGCCAATACCTGGCCAAAGCATCAGACAAGCAGAAGGGCAATTAAAATATCACTCTACTCCAAGAAACATTATTGAAAGCGCACAGGCTTCAGTGATAACATTTAAATAGGCTAACATCAAAATACTGCAGCAGACCTAGCTAACAAAAAGTATCAGGCAGCTAAATTGGACTCCTCTTTCTGTGCTTCTTTTTCCTCTTCACAAATCAAAACTCACGTCTACTCTGCATAATGCAATTATTGTTTCAGTTTTACAAGATCCTTACTTCTGTGCAGACTTTCAAAAACACATTCAAGACACAGAAAAATAGTTTTCACTGCTGTAGTTTTGAACAGTTCAAACAAATTCTTCAGATTAATATAGGAAAACGGGAAAGCACCTGACAACAGTAGGAATGCAGAGGGTTTGGGATGACTGGAAAACACAAACAGAATAATCAAAACCCCACACAGAGAGAGCTGTGGAAACAGATGCCAGAGAAGAGGAAGGAAGCTCTGGCAGACCAGCTGCTGTACACAGCTAGCAAAGTACAGCATGGTGTTTTCCCAAGTCAGTTCTGCAGTACCTGTACCAACAGCAGGAACGTAAAACGGTGTGAGCAGCAGTCCCAACTCACTTCTTCAGATAAATTCCTCAAGAGAGGACCAGTAGGATAGAAGCAGTCACTATAGAAGGTTACTACAAATAAGAAAAGCTAGCACAAGAACCCATCCTCTTTCCTTACCTCCACAAGCAGACAAGGATGAAGAAGCGGTAGGGTCAGCACTGGTCCTCTAGACCATTAGGCTCTATTCAAGAGGGGACTGTAAAAGTGTCTCTGAATATTTTGTTGCAGAATTGAACTAGGAAGTTGGTCAGGTAAAGAGGACTGAAAATTGACAGAAAAATCAGAATGTAATTTTGGGTCAAGGAGAACTGAAGGAAAAAACAGTAAGAGAAGAACTAGGCAGATAGACAATTAATGCACTTTAATAACTACACAGAGACACTTCAAACAGTGCTTTATGAACTTCCTACTGCTCATCAGGTCTCAGCCAGCCAGTAGTGGATGTGCTTGACATGCTGCAGTGAACAGAAAGGTTCAAACATTAATTAATACACACTGAGGTATGTGTTACCCTAAGGGCATACAGTTTAAATTGGACAAATCTGGAACATGAGAGTAGATAAAGAAAAACAACAGAGGACAGACAAAAGTTGAGTGGTATAAACTAAGCAAATCATACATCTTTTGTGGGATTTTGGTTTTCAATATTAGTATCTATGGTAGAGCAAGAATAAAGAGCTAGGCAACATTGAACTAATAGAAGTAAAAAGGGACACCTTAGATGCCTGACTCCACATTACAATTAACAATGCTTTTGATCAGAAAAGTGAGTTAGCCGCAGAGTGGGAAAGGTATGGGAGTAGTCATTTTAGATGGTAAAACAACATTTTATTTTCTGACAGTGGTTCAATAGCATTGTGTTTTTTTACCTACGGATTCAGCTAATGCAGAGACATACAGCCATGCTAAATGAGATGTTCAGTCATTCCTGCCTAGTTTGAGTAGGAAAAAAAGCCCAAGATGAAGTAGACACAAACTTTTCCAAAGTCAATAACAATTTAGAATTTGTGAGTAAAAACAGTGTACAGATAAAAGTCCAGTTGTAGAAAGTAAGATCCTGACTTGCATTGTCCAAGACTGATTCAAGCCCAGTTGAAATTCCAGGGTATTTGCTGTCCATTTCTGTGATGGTGATAAGAGAATATAACTTAAGATTGGCCCTCAATTAGACAGATTGTCTTCTATTCAGAAGCCCATTAAGCTCAGACATTTTTGCCAAAGACCTGATATCCAAACAGCAAAACTGCTAGAAATTTTGGAAAAGGATTAAGTGGGAGGCCTTAAAGAAGAAATAATATTTTGGAAAACTGTATTTGGATTTAGTTAAAACAGAAACATATCTCCTTAGATTTGATGAACAAAACCTTGAGAGATTGTGGTCCACGCATGGCCAGTCTCTACAGATAATGTGAGGCAGGTGCTGTTAGTAATTGGCCATTTCAGTCTTTTACTCAGTTACTTTTGTAGACAAATGTTCTTATGCCATTTGGCTGCATCCACAGCAAGGATAGAAGATTGTCATCATTTCATCACGCTAACAAGGCAGTAATAAAAAAGAACTGGCAGTCTGGAAAGAAACTGTAGAAAATGTTAATGGTGGAGCCACAGCACTAATGCCAAATATTTCCAGTAAAGGGGTATAATTATTTTCAGGTACTTACTCTATGACAGGAAAGAAAAGGCTGAGAGCTTTCCTTTTTGGATCTTTGCTCCTAAAGCAGCAGTGCTGAGATGTACTGAACGGGCACAGCAATGAGTCAGTCTTGGAGCTTCTGCTTCTGGTATTTGTAGTTGGAGTGACTTTAGAGACTAGGAGATTATAAAGCTGCTGAGCTTTGCAATTTGAATCACCTGATACTTAACACATCCTTTAAGGTCACGCATATGGCTAGGAAATTCTGAGCAACTCAAAGTTTTCTCTCTTAATCCTTTGGCTGGCTCATAACAAGTGTCTCAGGATGAATATAACAGGACATTGAGGGAAAATCCACTGAATACAATACTAAGAGAGGCTACATAGCATTTCTCCCCACTTTCAATTAAAGAGCTCAGCACTAGTATTTTGAAATTTACCTGACACTTCCCTGATTCACTAAGATGTTCAACTTCTACAAGTACTTAACAAACTAGGTGTCTGTTGCTGACAACTCCAAAGGAGGCAAGTTAACTTAGTGCCAAGTAGACATTCATTACCCATCCCAAGAGGCAGTATATTCTCAGAGCAGGACGAATAGTAAGTTCTTGGGAATTCTGCATTCATATGCAAAAAAAAAAAAAAAATTAGGAAAAACACTGAACAGCAAAATATATGACAAAAAGAAAGAAAATCTGCTGTAAGAAAGTAATTCTTAATTAGATACTACAGGTTCCCTTTTTGGAGCATGTAGCATGCAGACAAGGAGATATCTTTCCAGTATTAAGGGCCTTCCCTGCTAGTTTTCAACAAGGTCTGCGTTCTTTTGCCTCAGTGAGGAAGTACTGAATTTTTGCAAGACAGGAGCAAACAGCCAAGTAAAACTGCAAATCACTACAGCAGACCTAACAAGCCTTACTCAGATGGCCTCAGGCTTAGAAATGAAATAATACAGATCTCACCCCAAAACCACTCCCTGGAAATTCTCTGCTAGTGGCAAGGCTGAGTTTATGCTATTTTTAGCTTTGTCAGACTTTATGAAATACTGGCCAAACCACTTGAAGGCCACGCCCAGCCTTCCCACCTGTAAAATGGGCACACTTGCCCTTTGTGCATAGTACTTCAAGGCCTGATTCACACATTCACACACACTTAAAAGTACCAGTACCCCATCCTTT
This sequence comes from Antrostomus carolinensis, assembly GCF_000700745.2. Classification (NCBI taxonomy): domain Eukaryota; kingdom Metazoa; phylum Chordata; class Aves; order Caprimulgiformes; family Caprimulgidae; genus Antrostomus; species Antrostomus carolinensis. Next base: position 194,636 of record NW_010286360.1, read on the forward strand.
CAGAATACTGCTCCGTCTTAAAACTTTCAAGCTTCCATTTCTTATCAGGCCATCTGCAAAAGTATGCACGGATATAAAATTTACTCCTAAATAGTATGAGAATGGTGGTGTTCAGAAATTCATCTGGAGTCCTTTACTTGCTCTCCTTCCTCTACAACTTCCTGAAATAAGTATAGACTATGCCTCAGGAAAACAAAGCTATTTGAAAAGAGAACAGCTGCCGTGGTGCTGACTCAATACAGACAGACAAAATAAAATAAAATTTAAAAACTACACTGCATCTGTGGCAATGTGTTTTTTCCCCTCTATCACAATATCCCCAATGCATAACGCCTTGGCAACTGTTTAGTAAACAACAGTTCAAGCGTGTGTTTCAAAGAAATGCATCCAAGCCCTGAAATCATTAAAACAATACACTAATTCCTGCAGCGGGGCATCCACGCAGCTGGTATTGCAGTACTTTGCTTTGAAACTATTTCCTCTGCCTCACTCAAGTTCCTTTTAGTCATCTGCCTCTAAACACTTACAGGGATGAACTGTGAAAAGGTGCAATAGCTATTTACTGCTGTTAGCAGCAACCATAAGGGCAAAATGCTCCGCAAGCTCCACTGTCTTTTGCTAGGCATTAGTAGAGAGGTGCTGTTCATCTTTTCTGGTGACAAGAATAGGTTTATGGAGAATATTCATCTATGTTTTCACAAGAGAAGTTTCTCTCCATTGCAGCTATTTTCACACCATGGTGCAGGGTTATCTACACTTGGAATTTAGGCTGGTAAACCATAATCAACTAAAAGAATGCAAACCAGCACTTAACACTTGGTCTACACAGAGACCATCACACTTGTAACCAACATAACCTAGGGGAGACACCAGAAATGCTTACTCAGTGTTAGGGTATTAAGTGTGACATCTCTCATTCACTCTGTTAACTGCACTAGAACATGCACTGACCTAGAGGATATAAAGTTACAGTAAATACAGCCCCAGGAGCATTCAAAAATAATGAATAAAACAAAAAAACCCACTGGGATGCTGGCCAGGGAATTCAGGCATTTTAATCATCCCTTCAAACTTTTGCTTCATTTGAGGCTGGAGAGTGTTTTGCTTATTTAAGAGACACCTGCAAAAAAAAAAGAAAATAAAAACTGCTTTTAAGAGTGGGACAACCATGCCATGTGTTGAGAAGCAAAGTTTAAAAATGGCAGCTTTGTGAATGTTCTGAACCATAAACTGGTTTTGTGAATATTATGAAAAGCAAAATGTACATTAGCAAATTGCAGCATTCATACGCCGTGAAAGAGAATTTGTACAGCTGTAGACCGGTACATTTGATCTGCAAAACTTCAGTAGAACAGTTTTTCATAGGAACAAGCCAAATTCTTTAAGAATCTTTCTTTGCTTGGGGATAGGGCCTTTTAGAAACTAATAAGCTCAGTTTTATTGTTCTCCCCTTCTTCTGAAAAAACATTCTCATGGATGTAAAGGACTTTTCACTGGGGCATAAAGCAGAACTCCAGACACAGTTGAACTAGCATCTAATAACACTGACTCTTGTACAAAATTTCTTATGACTTTATACACCGTCTTTTATTCCCTAC
>NW_010286360.1:196252-209424 GCF_000700745.2 Antrostomus carolinensis
TCTGTTCCCCATAACTCTTTCAGAAGCTGAGTCATTTTTTAAGGTTTCCACTGTACTCCTCTGTTCTGCAACTCCTGCTAAAGGAAGGGTGGATGGAACCCCCCTCTCTGGGATTTTATGTCTGATTGCATGACTAAGTTTTACACAAAAATCAAATTGAGGGGAAAAAACAAAACAACCACAAGAAAATATATTTTATGGACACAGATTAGGAATCTTGACATTACCAAGCACCACTTTATGGGGCAGGATATAATCAAGATGTCAAAAAGTAACAAATTAGCACCAAAATAGAGTGATCTTTATTATTATTAAAGCTTTCCTGTCCATAAAGAACTTTCTCTGTGGCACAAAAATCTTCTCTGATATAAAAGAACAATATACATTAGACTTGAATTATTATTTATATCAGCTTCCTTGCACTTTTCTAGCAGAATAAAAGGATCTGTACTGGGTACAAATAACCTACCTTTAGCCTCAGCTGTTGATATCGCAGACATGGTAAAAAAGAGGCATTGTGGTAAGAATCATACCTGGAGTGTTGACAATAGTTTTATCTAGGGATTAACATTATTAATGACATTAAACTGTACAATGTGTTTTATAATGAGAGGAAAGCACAGGAAGATATTTAAATATGCCTTTTTGTGCATGTAGATCAAGCACTTCTGAATTTTTACCATGGTATATGTGTCAACTACTACCTCCTAGGAGGTATTCAGTGGTGAAGAGTATGGGATCAGCATTCCCAGCTCTAACCATAAAAACAGAAATCTCAATACCAATGGAGTAAAAGTTCAGTTTTCCCAAGCCCCTCTGACAGAAAACTCTCAGGTTCTTAGAAAACTGCATCTTTTAAGTCCTTTTTGCAAAGTCTTCCTACAACTAAAAATATGGATTACAGCCCCAAAGTTTTGCTTTCATTTTAGAAAATTACCAATTACTGGCACGGCTATTTCTAACAACATGATTGTATTCAAATATTTGCTTAAAGCTTTTTATCATTGACCATCTATAACTGGAAAATATCCTTGCTTCTTACTGCTCTATTAGAGAAGTACTTTCTTTGCATGCTAACCAGATCTCTACAATGAGTTTGTTATAAATAAGCAACATTTCTATCTTATGGTCTTCTTACGTTGCAAGTACGCAGGCAGAAGTAACTTTACTCTTACAAATAGTGCCAAAAGTCAAACAAAGCTATTCATCAAATATATATATATATATATACACACACACTGTGCATTTAATACTTGTAGGACTGAAAAGCTGATGTAAAATATTGACTGAAAATAGCATGCATTTCTTCTCTCTTGAAATATAATAAAACAAATGAATAATTTAGGACAAATCATTCAGTTATTTTATATATGGCTTCTCAAAAACAAAAGTGAGATTTCATTGGTATATCCATTATTAACGTTTCTATAATTGTATGAGAAATCTGGCCAGCAACCTACTTCCAAAAAGTGAAGGAACAAAAAACCTTCACTGAGAGCACCTGAAACTCTTAATTAAACTTGACCTTGAAAGCTGTAAGAAAAATACACTGCCGAGAAACCACTTCATCATCATAAGAGAAGTAGATTTAGTATTTTATATAGCTACTCAGATGACCAGATCAGTGTTCTTTAGGCACTCTTCATTGTAATTGCAAACTATTCTTATTGCTATCAAGAGCCTGCATAAGCCAAAAAGCCTGATGCCTCATTATCTTAAGGGGGGGAGATGTTTTAGCTATTTTCTTTGAATTAGCTAATGCCATCTTGTAGATATTGCAACTCAAAAGAGTGTGCCCTGAGAAGGTATGCTAACAGTAAAAGTACATTATTTAGCTGCACTGTCACTACCAAAGCCATTCTATTAAAAGTTTGAAACATTTAGATTCATCAATAAGGACAGAATGGAGCTCTACCTACCAGCTCTGGGCCTATTCAAAGGTTAGGCTCAATTTAGTGTCAGTTCAAACTCATTTAAAATCCCATCCACGAATTGAGTTTGCTGCCCTTGCTGCTTGGGTAGCTCAACAAGGAGAAAGATAAGATCAGAGCAGTACTTCAGCTATCTTAACTCACTTTTGAATTAATGCCTGTGTTCTTAAGCATACAAACTGGATCAACTCCTATTTTTATTTTATTTTTTTTATAATGAGAAGGTGCACAGAGCAGGATAGGTTTCTATTTTCAGCTAGGATCCTGTCCCACTTACAGTGAAGCTAAATGCAATTCTTCAACCACAGAAGTGTTGGGTCACTCCAAAAACCTCAGTCTGGTGTTATACATCCTCACACACTAAGAAAAATAATCTACTGCTATTTTTTTGTTGTTTCTTTCTTTCTTTCCACGTTGTTTTGCATTCTCAAGAGCACAAATTCTTGCTAGCAGATGCCTAGGCAAGGCAGAGGCAAAGCTTTAAGTCATTCTCCCTATTTAAAATTAAAATGGTGGAGCAAGAGGCATCATTAGCCTAAGTGGAAGAGTCAACAACTTAAAGTGGTTTAAAAACCTTGTAAGTTTACCAAAAAATATTTCACAGAGAAATGAAAAAGGCACATAAAATACAGAAAGCCATAACAATGTCTGCCAAAATCTAGATGCAGATATGTTTAGGATTGGTTTCACTTTATATTTGTTTTAGTTCCACCATAATGCTTAGATTTGCCTGGTGCTGACTCACACTGCTTCTGAAAGGAAACAAAGTTTAACACCTCAATTGAAGAGTGCAATCTGCCCAGAGACTGGATCTCCACGGCTTTTACTGACCACAGAAAATTATCTGATTTATAAAATGCTTGACATCTGTAAGAGCTGCTCCACAGGCCCAAATGCCTTGCCTAGGCTGAATTAGCTGTAGCAGGTAGTTCTGCAGAAATGTTCAGCAAGCTTATTAGGGCCCCTGCATATTAACACAGAAGGGGAAAAAAAACAAACAAACAAAAAAACCCACTCTTGCCATGGCTATCAGCTCCTTCATGTAGAGTATTTTTCAGTAAAAAGATGACAGCAGGGTGCTTTATTGCTATTTGCTTCTCTCACTAGCCTCAGTTTAATTCAAAGTTTACTAAAGTAAATGGGAGTCAGAAATTAAATAAAACCATAAAATGCAACTATTGTGTATGTTCCTTTGAAAGGGTGCTTCAGGACAAGGTGTAGCTGCTCAAGAGAAGGCATGGGCAGGCTGCATTAGTTCACTGTAAAACCGAGTTCACTAAAGATTTCTAACTGGAAAAAAAAAATTACAAAAATTAGAAAGAAAAACATATAAAAAAGAAACAAAAAAATAACAACCATCTTATTTAAGGTCTGAAATAAAGCCTAGCCAGATCAAGTACTCTCCTCTAATTTAGCTACAGTGATCTCAGCAAGACTCAGAGCTGGGCTCAGCTGTGTATGTCACGTCCCATCAGAAACGCTCCTGGTCTCTGTCGCTTCTCTTCAAGTTCACAGAAACCAGCTCCCTCCCCAGAGTTCAGCTCCCAGCTGTGGGCACCCAAACCCACGCACACGTGAAAGCGGTCACAGGTTGTGTCTTCAACTCCTTTATTGTCCAGCCAGGTGGGAAGGCCTGTTCTGTAGAAAAGTTTCAAAAGTAACATGAGGCTCTTGCACAGACCGTCTCTTCCAACCACAAATATTTGCTCATTTTTATTTTTGTCCCAAAAAAGTGTGTGACTACTCAAACTTATGTAATAACATCTGAAGGTGCAGATGGGTGCATTTATTTGTCTGCCATCACCTCTCTAAGGTTTCTTCTCCTGCTGAGGATCCCATTAACATGTAAATCTTCCCTATCCTTGCCTGACATCTGAATTTTTCAAAATAATTTAGCATCCCTTTTTCTCACCTGCAGGGCAACTCTCTTCCTTTTAAATGTTAATTAGGCATTTGGTGGCTTAGCCTAAAGTGTTAAATTCAGAACAATTTGTCTGTTTCCCTCACCTCCTTTCACCCTCATTCACCTCTCAGTCACCATTTTAGAGAAGATCAAACACTTTGGTTCTCCTCAATCAAGAGTTCCAATCAATAACCAAGGATATTAAGTAATATAAAATATCCCGTGGGCAGGTGACAGGAAGGTTGTGTTTGTGCTTTTTGGAGATGGACTCCACAGTTTCAATTCTGGGATTACATCAGAGTCATCATGAGAAAAACTGGGAATCTGCTCTATTCTTGTAAAATGTCAGCAGTCACAAAGTTCCACACCCAAGCAAGTACCACCTCCTGCAGACCAGTTTATCAGATATTCTTTGCATACTCTTCATCATATCTTGGTTCTACTGCTTAGCAAACACCCACCAACTTTGACAGGGTCAGGATTTTATCCTGCATGGTTTGCACATTGCCTATAATATGGCAATGACCCACGCTGCTTCAGAGTTTGAATGGTTCCATTTAATATATTAATGTATATTTACTGTGTTTACACTTTTGAACCAAGAGATGCTAGGAGCTCTTATGATATGGTAAAATCTGACAGCTTGAATTTGAGTAGTAACAAAGCTACAGATAACTCTGCTGAAAAGCCTTGAGTAAGGCTTTCTTCATCTTCAGAAGTTTTACTACACCACAAGAAGATCCAGACATCACAATACTGGCTAAACCAAAGTCAGTGCCATCCAGCTGCTCCTGCCTGGCAGGGGCTCAACCATAGAAAACAGAATAAATTGAACAGGAAAACTAACATTTGTTCTGTCAGCTGCACCTGCCTGTCAAATCATGCTGCCCATTAGAGGTTATTTTCCAAAAATCTCTTAACCTAATAAACTTAACAGACACAATGATATTTATGCTGCTATGAAATACTGCAGCCTGTCAGTGCTGGAATACTTAACTATCAAATCTACCAGTTAGGTCTCATCTCTAGAGGATTTTAACTCATGACAGAAGTGAATTGGAAGGGCAGATGTTTTTACTGTGGCTTTCAGAGAGAAACAGATCCCACACCAGAGTACAGGGTTTGAAAATAGCATCCTCTCTCTCCCAGTTGCATGAGAATTGTTTCCATTAAGTGTTTACAAAGCACATGATCCAACAGGCACAGAGCAATAGGTTTAAATAAACAAAACCCAGGGTTTGTGCCATTTAGTATCAGTGTACACACACATATAAACCAGGTTTGTTTTAGTCTATTACACAAAATAACTGCCTCAGATGCTGTTATGGGCACTCATCTCTGACATGGGACATTTAATTCCCCATCAAAATCAATTAACTCATGGTTGAGACTACAACTGCAGGGAATACTAATTAATAACTATTAATTAGTCAATTAAAGGTTGGGACAGCCTGTCAGCCTCTGTCTCAGGTGAGTGCTATACAATACAAGCCTCACTGGAACAACCAGTTTCAAACTAAGCACATTTTCCTTTTGAGGAAAGTAATTAATCTGCTGCTTGTAATTCTGCTCAGTTTCTTCATTAAAAGCAGCATTTGTCCCCCTTTGCTGCAGACTCCACTCAGCAGATAACCTTCCTCGCTGTGCTCACCTGCATCACAACACCTCGAGATGCACAACCAAGGTCATGGTCCACTACATAGTCATTAGATCCTGCAATGAGGGAAACTACCACTTAACCAGCTACCACAACTAAACGCTGGGCTGCGATGCTGTAGTGCTACTGGAAGCCCAGCCCACGTGCTGTGAGGAGGGTCCTGCTCTGCAAGGAGACACTGGTTTGTTTACATGTTTGCTAACTCGGAAGGGGAATTTTCTTCCCTTCCAAGAACCAGCTGACAGCTCAAGACTCCCAGCTGCAAAGCAGGAGGTCAAAAAGCTCCAGGCCCCAGGTGAGGCCACCAGTGCCTGGAGCTTCTTCTAAAAGTAGAAGGCACCTTCCAGAAAGCTGGAAGGACAATTTCTGCACAGCCTTGCTCACTGAGCTGCTGCGCACCTGTGGAGCAAAAAGAACGGCTTAACAAGGATCTTAAAATAGCTTGTCAGTATCTCAATATAAAGGAAAGCAGTGATATAAAGACAGAAGCCCAAAGATAGCCAAGGTTTACAAATAACTTAGGGGGAAGGGAGCAGAACAAAAATAACCCACAACCCAAAAACATATTCTCCACATTTTTCCCTCTATGATATTTCATTAAATCAGCCTTGAGAACAGTCTGTATGAAATCCAGTTGGAAAATGAATGAATTGAAGCAACTACCATATACTGCTCTGTAGAAAATATATGTATGTTATGTAAAGAAATTAAAGAATAGATACTAGTGAATTCTACTAATTCTTTAAGAGGACATAATTCTAATAAATTCAATGGAGAAAGCCATGCCAAGAGCAGGCAAAGAGGCTGGAACCCCTGACCCTGGATCAATCCATGTAAACACACATTGCACCCCTGCACAGTCACACAATTACAGCACAGACCAAAAACACTCCAACCATAGCGGCGTTTCTGAAGTCTTCCTCCTTCATGAGGAGATTTGTGCTGTTCCTGCCAAGGAAAGCGAGCAAGGAAAAAACAACCTCTACTCTGTTTCTTTCAGTGTGAAGGAAACAAACTGACTTAAAGACATTTTTGCTGTGCTTTATTTGTCTGCCCAGTGTTAACAACACAGAAAGAGAGGATGGCCAAGTCACATATGCTACACCATTCTCTAGGGCCCCTCCATATACTTCCTCCATGATCCTGATCAATTCTGATGTGTAGAGTGAAAAGCACGTGTTCCTGGTCCTTCTTTGCTCAGGGTTGGGACCTTCTATCAAACTTGTATCAGAGATTTCTTCCCAGAAACACATGGTTTCCAACTGCACACCCTGATAGTTTCAAAACGCTCACTCTCCATTTAATCTAACCAAAAATCAAACCTCCTCAAAGTTAACAACTTTGAGAAGAGATACATAAGTGTGGGACCCACCAAACTGGGAGTTCTGCATTTGCCTATCACAGAGAAGTGGGTCACAGTTATTTGGATAGAAAATAGCTACAACTTCTCGGAATTTCTGGAAGTAATAAAAGAAAAAAAAAGGTCTTTATTTAAAGGACAGAGGCAAAAGAACAAAGGGAAGAGGAAATTAAAGTAAATCTTGCACCACTGAGCTGGCACAGACCACTAGATCAATGCCAGCACACAGCTCCGCTGTATGGGAGCTCTGCATTCTGATCACTAGCAGTCTGCATGCAAATGCATCACTAAAGGAAGAACAAAGAACAAAGAAAGAAAGCGAATACAAATGCATATGCACAATCATTCCATTTGGGTTTATTCATATAAGAAATTTCATTCCTTGCTTCCTCCTCTGAAAGGTTGTTTTCAGCGTGATGCCTCTTTCTGCATTTGCAATATAGTAAATTTCAATGATCCACAATTACTCGTTTGCATACATGCAGCTAGGATGCTGTATCCACCTTTACTTACAAACAGCAAAAATCAATTTTATTAGTTCAAAGACATCACACTTTTCTCTAAATATGCTGTGGTTTAACCCCAGCTGGCAACTAAGCACCACACAGCCACTCGCTCACTCCTCCCAGTGGGATGGGGGAGAAAATCAGAAGGGTAAAAATGAGAAAACTCATGGGTTAAGATAAAGACAGTTTAGTAACTAAGGAAAGAGCCACACAGGCAAGCAAAGCAAAACAAAAAATTCATTCACTGCTTCCCATTGGCAGGTGTTCAGCCATCTCCAGAAAAGCAGGGCTCTGTCATGTGTAATGGTTACTTGGGAAGACAATCATCATCTCTGAACATCCCCCCTTCCTTCATCCTTCCCCAGCTTTATATGCTGAGCATGATGTCATATGGTCTGGAATACCCCTTTGGCCAGTCGGGGTCAGCTGTCCCAGCTGTGTCCCCTCCCAACTTCTCATGCACTCCCAGCCTGATCACTGGTGGGTGGTGTGAGGAGCAGAAAAGGCCTTGGCCCTGTGTAAGCCCTGCTCAGCAATAACCAAAACATCTCTGCATTATCAACACTGTTTTCAGCACAAATCCGAAACACAGCCCCATTACTAGAAAATTAACACCACTGGAGCCAAACCAGCACACACGTATTCAAAGAAAACAACTTCCAATTGTAAGCTTTTATTTTGTCAGCATCACAGTACGCGCGTGTGCCTGGGCTGGGCTGCAGAAGTGGCACACATTTTTGCAAAATTTCTGAAGTACTGAAGGACTTCTACCTTCATTATCATTAAAAGCTGGGCTTTCTGGTAATGCCTTATGTCTGCAAGTCTTTCTCAATCACTCCATCAAAGGCCACAGAGATGGATTTCTGAACAAGTTGTTAGCTTTTAATAGTCTCTCCATAACATATTTAAAAAAAAATGAGTAATATTAGGGAGCAGATCTTTAAAGGTTTTCCAGCACCAAAAAGAGGAGATAAGCATGCAGTGGCATTTTCAAGAGCATCAGGGAATCCAGATCCCATTACACTCAGGCACAGTTTTATATTTTCATAAAGATACATAAGAGTTACTCATGTACTTACAGACAGGAATGAACTGGACCCTGGTCCAAAAGAAAATTAAAAAAAAAAATAAAATAAAGGAGAAGTACAGTCATTCACTCCAAAACAATGACCTTCAGGCCAGATCACACCTTTCCATGAGGCTGCAAGCAGATTACCAGGTAAAGCACATCCCAGGCCTACGCAGTATCTGTGCTCTACTCCAGCTCAGCCACCAACTGGGAAAACAATTTTGGGACTCTAACCCACAACCTCCCAACTTAATGATTTTTTTTTCTTCTGTGTCTACTCCAGAAATACCTTTGCAACAAAGCTCTTCCTTGCTACATGGACATAGCACGTGCTACTAGCAGAGCACCAGCTTCTCACACAGAGGCAACTCATTCAGGTCCTTTGGGGACAGTGGCAGTAACACAGGGACCAGCAACACAGGGGAACCCCTTTCCATAGCACTGGAAATGAAACTAACTGAGAGCAAATGTTTACCAAGGAGTCTTAAATAAAGTCACTGATTAAAGCCTACCCCAAATAATCAGATACATTTTGTTCTCTCTAATCATCAAACTACTGTCCAGATTATCCTTGACACATGAAAAGAAAAGATTGAATATTGAGTTTATTAATTTTCTTCTTTAATAACCGACTGTGTGATGCCCCATTTGTTATATATTTCTCCCTCACACTGTTCCAAGAGCAAATACAAGTTTTGATATTGTTTATGTTACTATCATCTGAAAATTAATAGCTTTTCATATATCTTTTGACTTCCTAGTGGCTACAAGGAAAAAAAATCTTAAATATATTCAAGACTAAGTGTCATTTAAACTACCTCTGATATACATGTATTATAGTAAATTACCATAAACACGCTATGCAGTGATGGAGACAAATGCCCAAAGAGAAAACCCATGTAAACAAGATGAGTAAAAAACTGTCTTATACATATTTAAGGAATTCATAAATGAGAGCTAGTCATAAACTTGACAAAGGTAATAGAAGATATATGTTAAACTTCATTGCTATAAAATTCAGGTTAAAAAGGTGATATAAATATTTTAGTCTTTTGTCTAAGACTCTATCATTAAAGATTTAGTCCCTGTTCAACTGCTGGTGGGGGAGTTGGAAGGTTTTTTTCCTTTTTCACTTTTTTTTTTTTAACTTTTGCACTTTGTTAGTTGTTTTGAGTTCTGTTTCTTTCTTCTCATGTTTCATAGAGAGCTTGTGAAATGTTGATGCTTTATATACAGGTGTATATGCCACGCATCCACAGAGCTACTAAAAGATAGCTTAGATAGCTTCCAGTCCTCTGGGCTATCAAACAGGGGGGTCAATTGTTTTATTAATTAGAAATCCACATCAGTGATATTATAATTGAGACGCACAGGCCACTTCGGCCGTGTCAGGGTGATTCCCTTCTCAGCCCAGTGGAAGGCTCAGAGCTGCATCTCTCACCTGTCGCTCGAGGTCCTGAGCAACCTGCTCTAGCTGACCTTGCTCCATGCAGGGGCCCTGGGCTGGGCCATCTCCAGCGGTGCCAAGCACCACAGCTGCCCTGCAACCCCTGTTCCAGAGTTCCTCTCTCGCCAGCCAGCACAGACACTGGGCAACCTCCCAGCACTGCTCTACTCCCAACCCTCCTGAGCATCATAGAACGTTGTGAGCTGGAAGGGAACCACAAGGATCAGTGAGTCCAACTCTTGCCCTAGCACAGGACAATCCCCAGATTCAGACCATGTGTCTGAGGGCCTTGTCCAAGTGCTTTTCGAACACTGTCAGGCTTGGTGCCATGAGCACCTCCCTGGGGAGCCTGTTCCAGTGCTCCACCAGCCTCTGGGTGAAGAATCTTTTCCTAATGTCCAACCTAAAATTTCCCTGGCACATCTTCCTGATATTTTCCCTGGTCCTATCGTTGGTCACCAGAGAGAAGAGATCAGCACCTGCCTCTCCTCTTCCCCTTGTGAGGAAGTTCTAGACCACAATGAGATCTCCTTTCAGTCTCCTCCAGGCTGAACAAACCAAATGACTTCAGCCTCTCCTCATACAGCTTCCACTCTAAGCCCTTCACCAGTCTTGTGGCCTCCTCTGGACACTCTCTAGTAGCTTTAGATCCTTTTTATACTGTGGTGCCCAAAACTGCACCCAGTACTCAAGGTGAGGCTGCACCAGTGCAGAGTAGAGCAGGATGACGACCTCCATCGTTTGATCCTCCAGGTTGAGATGTTTGAATGCTTTTCAATCCTTTGGTCACTTCTCCAGCCCTTCCATTCACCAAGTGTCAGCAACTCTAATTAAAAATAAAAAATGAGCCTACAGAAGGACAGAGAGATCTCTTCCAATACCATAGATGTTGGAATTATAGACATGCAAAATGACATGCCTTCCTCCGTCCTGTCCCCTGCCTTCTGCAAGGTACTAGCTTCAGGAGCAGCTCCTTCTAACCAAGTACAAAGACCACATGATGATCAATAGTTCTGTTGCCAAAAGATTGATTTTTATCATGGTTTTGTGCTATTTTTCCCTAAACTCCCAGATGCTCAAATACAATATTTGCATGGGAATCTCACCACATTCAATTTTTTGTTTCCAGGGTTGCAAAGGAGAGTTAGAAATATGGCAGAGATAGAAAGGAAGCCTTAAGGATCCAGAAAATGTCCAAACATATTTTTCAAAAAAGGAAAAAAAAAATAAAGGAAAAACTCCAAACAATCCATTTTATTTCTTAAGGTCAACCTCAAAAATTGTGGTGTGGATTTTATAAGTTAGGCACACCAGCCAGCACTGGATACAAACACAGATCCTTGTCATGGGCTTGAATGCTCAACATCCTGATTCAGAAACACAGCTGCCACTGTTTTACACCAACATCTGTCCCAGCACAATTTAATGACAGATATTTATCCTTATATAAATAAATATATCCCCCTGAGGTATGTAACTTCCATGTGTAATGTGGAAATAGCTGTCAGTGCTCGTTACTGTACACTTAATTTAAATCATGTAACTGTTGATCTTGAGTTTAGTTTCCTGTAGCCACCTTTAATTTAAAAAAAAAAAAAAAGAAAAAAATTAAAGGTTTAGGATAGATCTTTATATTCTACTCATTATCATACAAACAAAATTCCCCCGGAACACTATGAGAACGTGTTGGGATGTAGAGTCCTGCTCTTTTGCTTGTCTCTCAGTGATTTCCTCATCAAGTCAGCAAGTGTTTCCCCTCTCACCCCCAACAGCCATTCCTGATAATTGCCTAACTCTGAAAGCCAAGCGAGGTCTTTTCTCACTTCTATATTAGTAGCAGTAGACTCTATGAAATCAGAGGTTAGTTAATAAGCCATCAGGACAGTCTGGACTGTCACTACAGCCCTGGCAGAAGTAATAACACTGATTTAGCCAGCTAAGTAACAGAATGTAACTCTGAATATACCCAGGTAGCAGAAATCTATAGAGTAAAAAAATCTGCCATTCATGAGCAATTGCTTTTGAGTCAGTAACCACGGGAAAAGACACTAACTTTCCAAAATATTCCAAAATATTTTACCAATAGACTTAAATTTCTAGTGTTTATTTTAGATCATATATTTCAGGGGAAAAGAGGAAAAAATTTATCTTTTTTCCCCATTTTGTGCTTTTCTTATTTAAATTGAGCAAAGACTGTCCAGAACCAAGGCCCTTGATCCAAATGTTCACACACTTTTTGCTCTTCAAACAATCAGAATCCATACTTTGTGCCTGTGATCCATCTCTCCCCTCAGTGACTGTCTTGTCCTTTCCTACATTCCATCTCTGAGCCTGCTTGCCAGTCTGTTTATTTTCTCTTCATCAACTTTTTTGGGAAGAGGCCATTTCATTTTCCATCAAGCCTCTTCTCTCTTCCATCGATTCTTATTCTGTATTTTTCCCTTTTGCCCTCACACAGCACTACACACATTTTCCTCTCCATTAAGTTAACTCACAATTCATCAAGATTGTGCACTCCAGAGCCAAACAGATATGGAGCTGTTTTAGAAGAAAAGGCAGGGATTGCTCCAGCTCGCTAATAAACGGTATCAATCTTGCTCCCTTTTAAATGAAACATGCTGTAAGCTTCTCTTAGTCACACTAATGAAAGTATTTTGCCAAGTTTATCCCTAACATGAGTCCCCAGACCAAAAAGTGGGGGAAGGGGGGGTTACAGCACTGAGAATAATGGACCTATACTTTTAGTTAATGGATATTACGTATTAAGAGAACTAAGAACCTTTTTGGGCTACAAATAGTATAATAATACATAAAATACATTTTAAAATAAATAAAATACATAAAAATACATTTCTGTACTTGAAGTGGACAGCCAGGACCCTCACTCTAAGTGGCACATATCATGGCTCTGCAATTTTTTCATGAGGTCAGTGTAGAAAACAACGCTTATCTGACCACATCTCTTAAATTCTTGGGGAGGGGTTAGGGATTTTGTCCCATTATTGACAGGATTTTATACATTCAAAGCCAGGAGACACAGTTCACTCAAACACCCTTTTTCAGAATTTCCCTTGCATTCCTCCAGAGTAACCACTACTGACTTACCACAAAACATTCACCTGACTGAATGGTTCTCTAACCTCACGTGAAAACTCAAGAGGTGCAGCTTCCACTAAGAGCCATACATGCCCCCTGTATGCACAGAGGCAAAGGGCCTCTGTAAACTGCTCCAGGAGATTAGGGCTCCATTTCCAAGGATGGAAAAGAAGCTGTGTACACACAGATGAGGATTGCATTTT
>NW_010286360.1:209474-221640 GCF_000700745.2 Antrostomus carolinensis
TCCCTCAATGAAATTCTCTTTGCCCAGTTTCTTCATCTCCTCCTCCCACCAACACTTAGGGAGGATGAATAGAGTCCAGTGCCAACTGTGCAGCTCACGGCTTCTCCTGCAGTCTCTATGTATCCTTTACCTCACATTTCTCAGGGAAGGAACTGCAGAAAAGCTTTTCCCACTTTACAGCTGTAAGAGTTACTCAGCAGAGGCCTGCCAAAGCCAGCATGCACCCTTTGCTTCTCCATCATCGAGCTCCCATCAGTACAATTCACCCCAACAGCTCAGCTCTTGCCCGCTGCCTCAAGTACTTCCCCATACAAGGCCACACAGGTCAAAAGGCTCAAGAGCAAAGGGAACAGGCAGAACTGAGTTAGCTCCCCACACACCTCACTGCTCTTTTGACTCTATCCAGTGCTCAATTCCCAAGTTACAGACGCATTGTAAGAGAGAAAGATGCAACCACCTCAGCCTTAGTGTCTCCCTCCATCTCCAGCTAACCTTCTCCATTGTAAGCGAGAAAGATGCAACCACCTCAGCCTTAGTTAGTGTCTCCCTCCATCTCCAGCTAACCTTCCATGCCATTACAATAGTTGCAACTACTGCTTTAATGCCTTATTCTGCCTTGCTCCTGTGAGAGATCTCATTGGCCTTCATCCTGAAATAATGACATATTATCACCAGTTATCACAAATTACAATTCTTCTGTCTCTCCTGAGGAGTATATTTTATACCTGCAGCCTTTTCTACAGCTCACTGGGATATATCTTTAAGAACAACTAAAAACAGAGAAAAGCAGCTCTACTCAAGTCTTTATAAACTGACCAAAAAAAAAAAAACCAAAAAAAACCCAAAAAAAACACACGGGGTGGGAAGAAAAGCCAGGTAATCATAGAAAACAGAATCTTAGCATCCATAAGTCCACAAGTTCACAACTGTCAAAGAGATCAACTCATCTTGATGGGATAATGTAAATAGCAGCTCTTACTTTGATAAGCTCAAAATATGAGCTATGATGATATAAGTTGTTGTGTTGGGTTTGGGATTTTTTTTAAGTGATAAATGAACTCCTTGGTTGTTTTCTCTCTTCTGATAGTTTTGAAAGGAGAGACTGTACAATGGCAGGGAATAATTGAATTGTAAAGACAGAGGCACAGATGGATAACAACTCTCTGTCATTTGTTCCTGAAACTTCCTAAATGAAATTCACATCAAAATGTGAAAATCTGTAAAGCATCATTAATTTCAAGGGATCAGAGTAAGGTTTTAAGCAGGAACTATGAAATAGTTTCTGTGTGTACTCTTCTGATGTCTTTCCTATTTCATCTAATTAACAATAAAACAGATGTCCCATGACAAAATCAGCTTTTTCTTCCAATAACACTCTGACAATCTAAAAATGCCAATCCTTTCACATATGTAAGTTAAATGTCACTGGAGACAGTTGACGCAATTTAGAGACAAAAGCAAAGTGAATATTAACATTGGCTAACTAGCTACATGGGTGCAAAACCCTATTGTCTGCCCTTCAAAGTTGGAGAGCTCTAGTGCAGTGATTTTCAGACCAAACCTATTCACAGTTCTTAAATGTAATCTTACAGCACTCAAGAAAGTTAAACCTGTAAGTTACAAATCTTAATATATATAAATTAAAGTACTCAAAGCTCTTCCAAAGGCTCATTTTCTGAAGTAAGAGAGGGCTGTATTTGCTGTCAGTCATATGTAAGAGCCAGGAATAAAGGAAGATTAAACTTCAACTCAGAAAAATAAACCAGTAATATAATAGCAAAAAGGACCTGATTTCCTTTACCTGACTACGTAAACATGGGAAAACTCACAGCATTGGCATGCACTCATAAAACACGGTTCAAGTATTCCAGCACCATGAACATTCACTCTTAATTACTCAGTGGCAGTCCCCATCCTGCTAACTTAGCACTTGTCCACCTTTAGATGGTGTAATGGTAGTCCACGTGCAGGTTGGCATCAAGGGCAGACTGTTCTCAGGTCAGGGAATTCTCCATTTGTTTACACTGTTGTTTGGAATTACACATGGAGGAAGGTGGTGAAGACTGCGTCAGGCGGAGATACCCATCTTAGAAATATCACAAACTTCAGTTTAAGAATGCCTCCTCCTCATATGTACCCTCCAAGAAAATGAAGTTATTTCTGACATTCAAAAGATACCCTTTAGTACAATACAATTATCCTGAAGATACTACATCTCTTTATGAAATGTAATATACAGTACTCAGAGTGACTCTGGAGAAGTTATTCATAGTTGCAATCATGTGTCTTTCCCAATTCACACAATTGTGTGATTGACAGAAACTCCCAAAGCAGAATTCAATTAAGTATAATTTTGATTCTCAGAAGACAAGTCTGCCTTTGTTGTAACACCAAAATCAGTTCTGAAACACAGATAAAACAGATATTAAATAATATAATCTGCAGCTGCTCAGATAGAATGAACACCACCAATAATAACGCTGCCACTGTTACCCTCTGCAGACTTCAGAGTTGGGTTTCTCCAAAATTGAAATATAAATATCTCAAGTTACAGGATACCATGGAGCAGGTTTTTAGGTACCTAGAAGTGCAAAGACTCCCAGGGATTTTCAGAAACACTAAGAGTCTTACCGAACCAACAGAGATTGCAAACTAGTCCTCAGAGTACCAGAACTATGAACATATATTGTGGTGGTATCACCTTCAGCAGATTATAATGTCTGTGATACATCATCTATATAAAGAAGTGCTTTGATAAGGGTACAGGGGTGATGGTACAGCAATGCACTGGCCTGTGGGTATAATCACCATGATTTGTCATCCAAAAAGCTTGAGAACTTTTGTAAAGTTATGATAGTATTTATTTTAATCAGCTAAATACTGTCCAAGATCTGAGCAATTCACCCGCTCTAACCTTTCTTGCCACACCAAAACCCATTTATTAGCATCTTCCACACAATCAATAACCTGCCGATGCTTTTCACCTCCCACTCTCAGCACACTGAAGAATGAGATAAAAGAGTCCCCGAGTTTGTCCCTTGTGAAGTGGCCTCTGCAAGACTGGGGTCAGAAGTAATGCCACCTGCCCTTTCAGTGCCCGCTCCATGCCAGACACAGGACTGTTCCTCATCACCTGCCTGGGCTGTCTACCTGCTGCCTCTCCTTTAATGCTTGGCACCAAAGACCCTGGAAGCCTCTGTAATCACAGCAATAGCATTTTAGAAGCACAGACAGTTTTGCTCCTTTCAAGCTCTTTCATTCTGCTCTTTTTATGGAGAATATAGTCAAGAGAAAGGATAAAAATCCCCAAGGTATCATTACAGACTGGCTCACTACAGGAGTGGACCAGTCACCACACGAAGCATTTCTAGTAAAGGAGCAAATTTCCTAAATTCAGTTTGAGTTCTGCATGAGGAATGCCCCTACAGCACATTTGGGTGATGGTTCTCCCTCCCTAAGACGCTGTTTACAGTTAAAACAAAGTGCAGCCAAAGGTACACTTTCCACTGCATTGTACACGTCTGGTGTGTATATAGGGGAAAATGCTGCCACAGAAACCCAATGGCAAGTAAAGCTGAGTATTAAGCAAAAGAACAGGGGAAAATGGGTCTAAAAATAAGACAACATCTGACAGTTGAAGGTTAAACGACAGCAGCGCTGCTGCATTGAGACTGGGGACAAGGAGTGGTGGCTTTAAACACAGTCTCTGCTGCTCTCTAGTGGCCCAACACTGAGCTGGGCACTCCGGCTGCAAAGTAGAAATAGTTATTTCAGTGGCATCTCAGCCTCAGTTGGGAAGTTATATCATTAAGTATTTTTAACTTAGAAACGTGTAGGTTACTCCTATTCTATTTCCACAGCCCTTTGAATTAGAGGATCTTGTATCTTTTTTCCTACTTTATATTATTTACCATAAATTAGAGCAATGCTAAAACATTTAAAAATGTCACTAAAATCTTGAAGGAGATTGTTAGTGGATGTTTCCAGGATACCTAAAATCAGGGGCTAACGAGGGTTTTTGGGCATTACTGCAACAGAAGTGAATACACCCAAAAAAAAACCCACCAAAAAAAACACAAAAAAAACCAAACACCACACCACGACCCACACACCACCCAAGGGGGTTACATCTGTTTACTGCAATGATGATTTTGGTCCTGAAATTTTAATTTCCGTCCAATCCTTTTTTGGTTCCTGGAATGGTTCAAATTAACCATTGTCTTTGCTAATGGGTACAACACAGCAGAACACAAGTATCTCGTCACACTGCCTTACGGTACTACAAAAAACAAATTGTAAGTCCACTTGTGCTGTAATCACAGCAACAGAATTCAGACCTGGGAGATGGTTTTCAATGTCCTGAAGTACAGTCTCATTCTTCTTCACCCTTTGGTTTGCATTCCTGGATTAGGATCAGAGGGGGAAAGGCAGACAGATTCTATGCAAGAAACTTATGCGAGGTCACCACTATATTCATTTTCTCATTGTACGTACAGACCCACCTTGACTGCAGCGTGCCTTAGGCCTGCATCACCTTCAGTGGGTAAAATAACACTTTATTCCTTACACTAAACAACAAGGAAATCAGAAATATTGCACAGGACATGACCAAAGCTTTCCTCAGACAAAAAAAAGTGACCAAAAAAAAAAAAGCTAGAAAGTGATTCTCATGATAAAATCGTCTTTCTATTCACTTACCCACCTATATTCCTTAGCACCATGATAAATCAAAAGTATTTCACAAAATCCTGTGAAAGTATAACCCAAGGTGCCAAGTAAACACATTAGCACAGAAGCAGCATGAGTAGCTCAGCACACTCGTGAATGGGCAAAAAGCCTCTATTAGTTCCAACAGACAAGTCTGGCACTGGAAAGGGTTTCTATTTTTTAGCCCAATTTCCAAAGGAAATGTGGTTCATGCGATTGTACTGTGTACAAATGTTGTGTGTCTGTCATCTGCACCAACATCACTACTCTGCCTAAACAGCCAACTTCAGCCTAAGTCTCATGAATTATGGAAATGCACAGGAACTTGGTTCATAGAGCAAGTCCAACAGGAGGGTCAGTCCCTGGAAGTGCTCACTCTGACTGCAAAGCTTCCAGCTAACATCAAGACCCACACAGAAGCCTAGAGGCTTTATTGCTAACTCCTCATTTTCTCTGTGTTACAATAACCAGGCAGAGTCAATAAAGTTTCCAGCAAGAATCTGCAGCTCGCTGCATGCTGCAGTCTACAGGAGGCTTTATTGCTAACTCCTCATTTTTTCTGTGTTACCATAACCAAGTAGAGTCAATAGAGTTTCCAACAAAAATCTGCAGCTCGCTGCATGCTGCAGTCTACAGTCCATAATCCTGCAAAATAAATACATACAAATAATTTTTTAAAAAAAGGCTCAAACTTAGCAGTTTGATTAGGGACCCCATTATGCTGCAAATACAGAGTGAGATACCTGCTTTACCTCAAAGCAAGTAGACAGAGAGAAAGCAAATGTGTTGGCAAGAGGATGAAATGGGATACGACAAGGGGGTGGAAGAGGGTCAGGTATTATCAGTAGCTGCCCAGCAGTAGTAGTCAGGAAACCCACCTCAGGCTGGGTCTGTGTTAGCCCAGCCATCGCACAGACCCACAGAAACAGCCCCTTCCCCAAAGCGCTGTGGATTTAGCAACACAGAGATTGGGAGACGGGAGAGAGAACATTGACTTGCTGTTGAGAGACTGAATCCGAGGTCATCAGATGATTGCGAGTCAGTTTAACATTTGTGGCATATTTGTTTTTACCTAAATTAAATAAGGACTTTTGAAAACTGCAGAAATAGGCCTTTTTATTTATTTAAATTGCCTTTCGGACTGTGTTAATAAAAGTATTGCATGACATTCTCGGCTGCTCCTCCCTTAATAGCTGGAATTTTTTCCCTCTGTCAATTTCTAGTGCTGACATTTTACCTTTTTTTAATCTTTGGGCTCAGGGCAAAATTTTTTCACCCTGACTTCCTTACAAATATTTGGGGTTTGCTCCTGCATTCCTTGAAGCCAGTGAAAATCCTGAATAAGCAAGGAACACAGAACCAAAGCACGGAGTAATTTATGTTTTCTATTTTACTTGCTTTGAAAGTCCCTGAAGACATATCACTGTTTATTACTACAATAAAACATTTCTAATTCACTCAAGTGAATTAATGACTGAGAAACCTCGTGGATATTACTAAACTGGTGAAACAAACTATTACAATATTATTTTCTAAAAAAGCAAAGCTAATATAGGCTTTTCTTCTTGTTAAGTACACCTGTATTTGATTATTTGTCACAGCGCTGAAAAGTAAAGCTTCTGTAGCATGCCTGAAACCTCAGCAATGTGCAAGGCTGCAAGAGCTCTATGATTTTTCAACCTTAAAAACTCAGGGAGAATTTATCATCTTGGGGTGCATACGAGTTGTGGAAATTACCACAACTGAGATTAATGAAATCCCACCAACAGTCTTCCCTTTTTGCTTATATTTCAAATAGCTCAGTCAACAGCAGCTATTCATCACAGCCCTGACTTCAAGCACATGTCTATGAGAAGGTTTAATCCTTGCCGGGTCAGTTTTATTTACCTGTAACATATGGCCATAGTATCAAATTATGAGCTGGTTTGGGGACTGTTTGTTGTTTTTTCCTAGCCTAACACCCACTCAGCATAATGGACCCTTATTGCTGCAGGTGCATCTGGCTGCCCTGCTAACACAAATAGAGAGTCCTTTAATTTCAGTGCAGTTAATCTCCGTTTACAGTGGCATGGAGGCAAATCGCATGTAGGATGCAGGACTGTGCTGGCTCCACACAAATGATGGTAAGAAACAGGAATACCTGAAGCACCAGACCGATTTTGTCCACACAGTGGCAGCAGAATCAAGACACTGCTCAAACAAGTCCTATAACAAACATGTCACAGGAGCAAACTTCCACTAGCTCTTCCTTGGGAAAGAGGGAAACAGTCCCATAAAAACATATTAGACAAGATGCATAACTGTAGGGAATTTCCCAAAGTTTAAGCCCTCAATTTACCAGCTCCAGCTTGAGACAAATTACTTGGGGATAACTCATTTGCTGGAATGACCCAATGTAAGTTTTGAGCCTGGCTGAAAGCTGTGCTGAAGAACAAACTCCACCACTGACTGCCTCCTAAGAGCTCCAGTGCAAATAGTGAAGAACATAAAATGAGGTTCCTTACCTCACAAACTACTGTAAACACAGGAGGAAGCAAATCCTGTCAGCATTGTGCTGGAAGCCTTCAAGAAACATTCTGGAGCAAACTGTTCTAATCCAGTTAATGGTACAAGGCTCTTGCAGTTTAATGGGAGTTTTTCCTCAGTCAACAGAAGTAAAATAATTAATAAATTAATTAATAAATAAAGAATAACAACAGGCATAAGCAGAGGGTTTGATCTGTTTCCCACTTGCATAAGTAATTCAGGAACAACTGTCCCACTGTCCAAATGTTTCCATTTATGCCACTCACAGCCAGTAAGACAACAAACTAGCTTGGAATCGCCAAGGTGCAAGGTCAGCCCTGCCTTGTTCCTGGCTGTCATCAGAAGAAAGGTAGCACAGGACCTCCTCCCTTCCATCAGATAGATAGTTCTCCACAATGGAGTGATATCCCATGACAGTCTGGGGTCTCTTTGTGTAAAGATCTTAACCCAGGGCAGCAGCACATCTCAGCCATTGTACAACAGCAAAAGTTAATGTAGCTTAGAGCCTGCAGGCCCCCTATCCAGGTCCATACTACACAGCGTCCACTTGTCAAAACATCCAGCGCGAGACTCTTACAGTATTCAAATGGAGCAAACGAGAGGGAGCACGGAAAACAAACACCATATGGAATGGAGGAGCAGGGTGGGGAAGAAGAAAAAAAGCTCTGTGGTCTGCAGACTCCACAAAGCCTCTTTGAGGAAATGGGTTGAATGGCAGGGGTGGGAGGGAGGGGCACGGTAAGAGATGGGGATTTTTCCCTCTTGTTCCAGAGCCCTGCAGGGACCCTGTTCCAAAGCCAGCACTGCCCATCTCTGCACACCCCTGCTGATCTGTTCTAACTCCCACCGGGTCTGACTTTGGGGCTAACAGCTTGGAGGGATTGAAAGAGCCTGGCCTAGGAAGCTGCCACAGGGCACACGACACTGCACACAAGTCAGCAGGGAACAGCACATCAGCTTCTACAGCAGTTAGGAAGGAAAATTGTGGTTTCTGGAGCTTCACTGCACAGGAGAGCAAAATGCTGTAAATTAATTAACTGCCCTCCTCTAAACCAAGCACATTGCTGCAGCCAGGAGTGAGGCAGGAAACGGTGAAGCACTGTCTAAGGACAAAGTGAATCATCCACAGCATTCAACAAGCTTGTTAGAGGATGAATGCATGCAAACTTAGAGGAGGGGAGCAGCATGTATGCACCACACACATTTTTCAGTTGGCTGTGACCATTTAACTGAACAAGGAGTCATCTGACTTAATCATTACTATTAAATGTATTATTCATTAGCCACATGTATTATTTAAATCTAAACCTATGGATCCTGGAAGCCAGTGCAAGACACTGCTCACAGTTTCCGATAGTTGGCAAGAATGTCTTCTGGTACTGCCAACCTGGACTCCTGAACAACAACTTAGATCTGGTCTTGGACTGCTTTAAACATAACTCAATAGCTATGTCATTCCCTTCATTTTATCAGGCCTTTATGGTTGATGACTTCGTTTTTTTTTTCTTCCAGATGGCTAAAAGTTTGCTTAAAAGCAAAATCTGAGATTCTCATGGAATACTAGGACTCCAAGAGTCAGATCTTACAAAAATCCTTTCAGTACTGCAAGATACTCAGTAAGTTACTAACCTTGGCCAATACTCAGAGTTCATGTTTCCCAGATGCAGTTAATTTTTCTTATTTCTCTTTCAAACTCTAACTAGCTACTGTACATGAGAAAAGTTTGGGCTGAGAAGGACACAGTACTTCACCTGAGCCCCAGGTAACTTCCCTTGAGCCCACAGGAACTCTTTGGTAGAACAGGAAGTTTAACCAAAGCCTTCCAAGTTGCAATCAGGTGCCTAAACCACAGCATCGTTTTCTGATGCATTTGTGTGCAAGAGGGACACCTCTTAACCTCTGCACTTCCACTACTGACATTTGAACAAGAGCTCAGCATGCACAGCAGGCACCTTTGAAGTTTTATACATGATTGTTAAAACAAAGGGGATTAGGAGGAACTACCACTATTACAAACCCAGTCTCCTACATCCTCCTAATCAGCCCTTTGAGTCACTCTCAGGAGAGAGGTTGCTTCCCGAGCCTTTTCAAGCATCCTGCACTGCTACTTGGTCACTAAATCTCAGGAAAAAAACATGCTGAAGAAACACAGTGCTGTGCGTTTCTTCAGGGATCTTAACAGCAATTAGGTAGAAAATGCTTTGAAACCTAGAGAGAAGGGCTGAAGGTTTAAGAGCCAGAGCAAGGGACCAAGTTACTGAAGAGATTCTGTTAAAGACAGATGTGCCAATTAAAGTACAAACTAGGTGGAGGAGAAAATAGTATTGTTGTAGAAGGACAAAAAAGAAATTTCTTCTTTTGGTCAGATTATGAGCTGTTCATTTCAAGCTTTCCATCCAAAACATGGCATGCAGTTCTCTGGTCTAGAGTATTTTCATGACAAGGATATTTTAAAAAAATATTAAACACTGGATAACAACTATAATATTAAAAAAAAAAAAAAAAAAAAGGTCTGAGCTATAATACTCAAATCTAAACTCCTCAAAAGTTCTGAGGTTTTGATTCCCTTGGACCTCACTCCTATAGAATTGTGATATATCTGAAGAAGTTTTGTTTTCTTTAATTTTTTATCCTTCTTTTTTAGATTATATTTTCCAGGAATGCAGTATCCTGTTTTCGCAATTCTTTCATAAAGGGAGAAAAAAAAAATGTAAAAACAATATATAAAATTACTTTTAAAACAATACGAGTGTAATGGAAAGATGAGGACAAACAGACTATTTGAGATTACTTTAAACTTTGACTTAATTCAGGATAGATAACTTACCAGATACGTCCAATAACTTAATTTTATACTGTTCATGGCTAAGTGACTTTTTCAAGTTGTTAGTAGATGTATACATACTGAGACATATTATGTGGCCTGCCAAAACTGTTCTTTTTCCTCTGTGAGGAATTATTCCCCCTAAATAAGTCAGCTTTCATTTTGGCAGAGTTCCAATTAATAAGATGAAATTCAATATGTACATTGTGCATCCCTTTTGCAATTCTTTGCTTATATACTGGGGTACACTTACGGAATGGTAAGAAGCCCGTTTGGCTTATAGTCCTATAAACCTGCTTGGTCATCAAGAACTGGATGAAGGATGCAAGAAAACTGAGAATAGTGACTTTTATTGTATGGTTCTATAGGTCTCCACTGAGGTAAGTAAAATAACACAAGATGTCTCAATAGAGCTTAAAAAAAACCCCACACTTTTTCTCAGCTATATTTTTCTTAACTATGATTGCTTTCCTCTTGATTAGCAACTACACTGTGTTGAAATGGCTATAGTATCAGTATTTCCATGTACAAGCAGCATATTTATTAGGCTACTACTCACCTGCTTTTCCAACATGAATATAAAACAAATTTCTAAGTGAGTTCTAAGGTGTTATTACTGTATTTTTGGTGAACACTTGGAGCTGTCCAAGATGCATAGGAAAAGCAGTCCTGTATTGTAAAGACTGCAAAATCTTCAAAGATGTGGGAAATGTGTCAGTATGAAAGTCACTGAGACCACCACATTTATAAAATAACAAAGACAAGACTTCATAAGCTCAGGTCTAACATACTGCCTTTGGCATTTGAAGTTTAAATTGGATCTCAGATATAGAGCCAATTTCGTATCTTACCTTTGCAGTCTGGTTTTCACAGAGCTAGTTCACATGTTTATTTTGGTCATAACATCACATTCTAATATCCCATATGTATCATTATCTTTCTAATCTACACTAAACAAAATTCATCACAAAACATCCATTTCTCATTAGTCTCCTGAGAATAAGCTTGCCATAATCAGCACCTCTGCTAAATTATCCTCAACCTTAAATCAGCACATTGGTCAGCATGCATGACATGATGCAGAGTGAACCGCTGTTAGAAAAGTTATTTGGTAAAGAAACTACAAATGGTAAATTAATTCACAAAGGGAAGGTACATGTATAGAAATACGTACAAACACCAACATGTATATGTACATATACATACACAGAGACTACTGTTACTGAATTCAGCCATGACTCGGTTGCTAGGATCTACCATTTGATTACAGTCTTTGAAAAATATATTGTACAAAGAAATGGGCAATATCCCATGTTAATTTCAGTTTTCACAAAAGAACAGAAAATGAAAATAAAATTAGCAATGTAATTTACCATGGTAAGACACAGTGTCTGCCTGGTGATGCTTAAAAGTATGAAGTCAATAGTACGCCAATGGCATCCCAAAACCTCAAGTAGAAAGTTCCTCACACCTTGCTTTCAGCAGCTCTTCTGTGTCCAGTCCAGGCAACGCCAGCTGTCCCAGCTGCCACCAAACGCCCTCAGGGCACTTTTACAATGCTGCAAAGAAACCGTGCATGCGTTTAACTGAAAACCCTTAACAGAAGCTAGAAGTGAAGCAACGTGCATGAATATAAATCAAATACTTGTGAGGGGAGGGAATGGGGGTTTGGGGGCTGCAAGAGCCAATTTAATCCAGGTGGAAATTTCTCTTTGAGGCAAGAGGCCCTGAGGGAGAAGGAGGCCTGGGGCTCCTCACCGCCATTTTGTTTCACTCAGGACATGGGGAGAGGCCAGATGAAACCATTACCTCAGCCATGGGGCTGCAGTCAGTCCCCCAAGAGACCAAGCAGGGGCTGCGGGTGTAGCTCAGCCTTGGGACCAGGGGATGAGTTGCTGGATCAGGAAGGAGGCACAGGGACACTGCTGGGAGATCTATGGCTGCCCCTCATCCATAGGGGCCACTGCTCAGATGTAGCCAAGCTGGTTCTTACCACAGGCAGACAATCAAGGCAACCATTCACCAAGAAAAACTCCTTCAGAGACAGATGGAAACAAATCTGTCATCCACATGTTTGAACAGTGCTGCTGCGGGGCTGCTGGCTGCGCC
>NW_010286360.1:221656-222396 GCF_000700745.2 Antrostomus carolinensis
GGGGGGGGCAGGTCCCCACGCCCCCCCCCCCCGCCCCCCCCCGACACAGCAAGGCCATGGCCACAGCCCTGCTCTCGGGCTGCCTTTGCCTCCTGTTCTCATGGGAAGCATCACAGGATTTTTAAACGCTGGGTGGGGCTCAAGGCTTGGCCTTCATCGTGTGCAAAAAACACAGCACCTCTGGAGAGTCACACTGACTGCCCACACATCACCGCCCCACGCATCCATCTCCCACTGTGTGGGTGCAAACAGGTCCCCGACCTGGTGGGGTCAAGCTGGCTCCTCTGGTGAGGCAAGTGTCTGCAAAGGTGCCGTCCATGTCCCAGCTAACACCCACCACCCGCCCCGGGGAATGACCTGCTGCCGACCTGCTGCCATTTCCCCTTTCCCTTCCTCAGAAGCAGGCACTCCAGCTTAAGCAAGCTGCTGCACCTCCGCTTCACGCTTCTCCTGCCTCACATGTGTGCTTCACATTTCCTTTTTGTTCCAAAAAGATGATTAAACAACCCCGCAGAACTCAATGGTGAGAAATTCAGAATAGAGGAATGATGGCATTCTGACAAAGAGAAGCCAGTTAAGCATTTTAAGCATTGAGAAGTGATTGAGTCAAATTTACCATCAGTATTTCATGTAAAAGAAAAAAAAATACTGATAAGAAGACTTCTAGACCTGACACTATTAGAAGTGTAGAAGAACACATTCGTCTTGCATAACATATGAGCATTTAATAGTGCTTTCCC
>NW_010286360.1:222429-230114 GCF_000700745.2 Antrostomus carolinensis
GTATGTAGAGCTTTTTGATGAGTCACTTCATTACATGATAACATGGCCATAGAAAAACCATGGTGCTGAGAAGCCAAGCTGGTGAGCCAAAAGGAAACAAAAAGTTAATCTATTTAGAGATAAAGCAAAAGTATACAACGATAAGACAATAGTCATGTGGGCTATTAAAAAAAATCAAATGCTGTGGGGTTTTTTGCCATCCTCTAAAGCAGTCTGTACTTCACAAGCAATTCAGTGCATTTCAATATAGGTAAGAAATATTGTGTTGAAATTTTCCCTTTAGTTATATCAGTCTCAATCCAGGGGAAAGAGAATTTCAGCCTTTCCCCTCCCTCTTCCCTGATGTTTAGAAATATAACATAAAACTCTACAAAATAGCCACCAGGCTATAAACGCCAGTGGTCTCCTAAGAATAACATGTCAAAATGCTTCCAGACACTTCACTAGGCCATCAAGTCTTCTGCAAGTTCATGTGTTATATTATGTGGCATGGAGAAACGTGTAATATTTGAAAGACTGGAGCTAGGCCTTAATTTAGGACCCTGTTCCCATTGAAAAAAAAGGGGGTAAAGTAGGTGTTAATTTAATTGTACATAATATGATTGAATTTATTGAATACTGTATTTTCATCTTACAGTTGGCATTCACATAATTATGCTTTTTTTTTTCCCCCCCTCTCCATGTTTAATTATGAGGGGCTGGTTGGTTGTTTTTATCCTCAGTCAGGTCTCTATCTCACTTACACCTTCTCATAAAATATTGAGCCATCACAAATACTCTCCCCCTTACTGTGACACACAGGATTGTTTGGATGAGACAGCAATTACTCTACATTCTTTTGTCACAGACTAAATTCCACCTTCAATTTTTAAGTCACATTCCAAAAGAAAAATCCTACTTAAACATCAGTGACATGCAATGGCCCCATATCCTTATTTTCTTACTTGTTTTTTGTGATAGTTCTGTAGTGTTGCCAGCAACAGAGTGATGTTTTAACAGTGAATCTTATGTTCCCATTTTCTTTGGGTACTCTCTCATTTCCTTCAGACTACAAAACCTAGGTTTGCTGGATTGCCAGCAGGATTTTCCTCCTTCCAACAACATGAATGTCTTTATTGTTCATTAAGTGCTGTTCTGCAAATACCAGCCAATGCTATTTATGTAGCATTAATGTTAGAAGCCTGTAGGATTCTGCAGATTATGTAAAAAAAATATTTTGTATTTTTGTACTCCACTACTCCATCCTGTTAAGTCTATTGATTTAATAAAACAAGCGACCTAAAATTATTCACTCTTTTTAATCACAGCGAGGTGTGCCAGTAGGAATAGCCATTTTCACTGCAAGTTCTCTAGGCAGAGAAGAACTCATAATTCATTGTCTGTCTAAGGAGCTCTCTAAGGAGAAGATTTTTACTACTTCATATTGTTTGCTCTGTTGGTTGATTGGCATGTATCTCTGTATATAACTATATCTATGGCACAATGTTATAATAGCAAGGAAAACAATATTATTACCTCTGCCTGACATTTCATCAGCAGTACTTGGGAAATATTGTCCCTGAAAAACACAGAACAGGGGGTTACAATTAACACTAAGAAGTGTTAATTAGACAGAGCTGGAATGACTTATTATAAAGCAGAGAGTATTTTACCTTTCCGTGTCTCACAACAGTATAGCTTCCCGAGTGAAGTCAGGGGCTCTGCTTGTGTAGCTGAAAGTGAGGAAATATATAACCCCTTGTTGCTATACTTTATCACTGAACAAGTACTTATTAACAGGCATATTCTTTGGCACATGTTAGTATATATTCAGGACATAGGGTCTCTTTTGCCATTGTTAGAGCTCTGCTCTAAACTCTGAGGAATTTGACACATTTTAATGAATGAAGACAGAGTCCAGGAGAGCTTTCCTGCAACAGAGATTGCACGCTTAATTAGGACCCTTATTAAAAATAAATACCCAAGTAGTACAAAAGTCTGCAATTCAAGACTTATATGGACTTACTGATGCTGGAGACAGTCAATATGAGTAGACACTTAAAAAAAAATATTAGTTGTTTTGAGTTGCTCGAGGTCACACAGTGTTGGTAAATCAGCAGCAGAATTTAGTTCACAAACAAAATCTTCTGAGACCCATATGCAGTTTTCACTACAAAACCTCACAGCTTCCTTCATTTAGAAGGCCCCAGTGCTCCTCTGCATCAGCAATATCTCATTCTTATTCCACAAGAATAATCCAGAAAGTTAAACAAACTAACCTGCAAAGGTAAGGGATAATTGTACCTTTCAAAAGAATTTATATAAGAAGTTAATATGCTTTACTTTAAGTGTACCACACTCAGCTGAAGCATCATTTATACCTATTTCAAGAATCATTTCATTTTCAGATTAATCTTGGCACAGATCAGGAGCTCACACCCACTGAGCACCAGCAGCATGTTGCTATCACAGGAAGCACTTTGGTGCTGTGCATCCTGCTACATGACAATATTCTGTGCTTGGGTCTATGAAGACACAAAGGCACCTCTTTCCCCAGTGAGTCCAGAATCTAGTAGTGTAACATCTAAGAGCCCCACTTATATCAGAAATTAAACTGAGAGGAAAAGAGACTAAGTCAGTGTCATTTGCAGCAAAATAAAACCCAATTACCACCAACCAGGGTGATATACACAAATAAAATATTTTAATTGTTATTGTTGCTCATAAAGCCTTCAAAAGCTTTAAGAAAGACAGCTACAATCTATTATTTCCAAAAATGAGGAGCAATACTCAGAAACTAAAGAACAAAACAGTCAAAAGAGTCACCTGTACGCAGAATTTAAATAAAAAATAAAATAAAAGCACAACAGTCATCCAGGGGGTTAAAACTGCAAATATCTTAAATTTAACATATGACCTGAGGATCTGTCAAAAAAAAAAAAAAAACTCTAAAGGATAAGAATTTCATATGAATTTCATACAAATTTCATACAAAGTTAATCCTTGGATTGGGGGAGCATGAATTTCAATTAAGTTTGGAAAAAATATATTAATGATACCATAAACACCTGCAAAACAATAGAGACAGTCAACAAAGATGGCTCTATGCAAAACATTTACTGAAAATCACCAACAGGAACCTTTTTGCTGTTGCATTTTGGATGCCAGATGGCTGGAGGGAGTTCCAGCAGGCAATTTCTAAACAAGAGCGCCTCTGCCCAATATCATCAACATCCATCAGATGCAGCATCTACCCTGCTGAGGCATCCAAGAAAACCAGACATTTTACCAATGATTTCACCAGGTCACTCTCAGCTTTTAACAGTTTATGGAACGTCATTTGCTGTTACTCAGTTCAGCCCATCTAATCAGGACTAACCTTCCTTCGACGTTTCAGTGATGAGGAAGAAAAGAACACAAGAAATGGGACTCCTAAGATAACCTTATCTCCCCAGCTGGCCCTACTTGTAAGACTGCACCTATCGCTCATCGCCCCCATCACCACAGAATTCTAGCTTAATAGAGCCATTTCCCACTCTAGAGCCAGGTACATCATTTTGCCAGCTCTGCTCTACAGTTAGAAGCAATCCTGCTAGCCAAGCATGTTGAGATCCCCATCTCACGCAGGCTTCAAGCTTTTTCCAGGTCAAGGTTGTATATATCCTTGCTTGCCAAGTCTAGTACTACTTGTCTAGTACCTTGGTAGACACTGAAAAATAGCTGAGCTCTCTCCCAGGATCCCAGTGGGCCAGTTAACATAAGTTTCAGCCTGGCATCAAAATCCATAGGCAGTTTCATGTAACACAGGAAATAACTCAATAATGGGGAAACATATCATAATGCCTTTGACTGCTTGTCTTGCCAAGTGTCTGCCATGGGTGTGAGTTATGTCCTGAATATTTTCATACCATTACATTCCCGGTAAATTAGAGTTGGGTTAACTCATTCATCTGGTGTACTTTGGGCAATAAATTATGCTTGTAAAGCATTATGATAAATTTTCCCTCAAGTCCAGCAAGTCTTATGCCACTACTTATACTTATCTTCTAAGATATTTTCCAATAGATATGACAAAAAAAAGAAAAATCAACTAGTGTTTTGGGATCCTTTTCACCCATTGAACAGGAAGGCTATAACCCTGAAAACACCCCTCTAATCTCTACTGGTCAAGGTGAAGCTTTCATGAAGGGTATGAATTTTAGTGAGGGGCTGGGGCCATGTTTTGCTTGTCAAATCTACTGGAGCATTTTCCCACTCTTGGCTCTGTTGCGTTAGAATTACTTTCTCTGTGCCAAAGTAAAGCTTCATAATGTGGATAAAAAGAATGATTGGAGAAATTAAACATAATTCATCCCTCTAAACAGGAAAAAGCCAGGCATTTCATAACTTCATTCTAGCACACAGGACTGAGCACTGCAATTTTAGTCCATCTTCTGTCTGCCTGATCATTTGCTATTTACTCCTATTGAACAGGTTCTTAATTAGATTCCCTGAAACAGTATAAGACATCTGACTCTCCCCTTACAAAGCAAAGGCTCTTTATAATCTCCACTATTTGCCCCATTCATTTGGCTGTAAATACCTATGCCTAACCTTTCAAGCAGGAGATTTAGAGAACTGAGGAAATCCATAGGTTCTACCCAAGGTAAACCATGGGCTTCTCCAAGCCATGAGAGGAAATCAATTCCCTGTCACCAGTTTACAAGAAAGCAAGGTAGCATTTCGATACCTTTGTTCCCTATAAAGCTGTTTCATCAGTAAGTCAGTCCCTGCTGCCCAAATCCAAGCTTGTTTTGACAGTGTCTTCTAACGCTGCCATTGCTACTCTTGGTTAGAAGCCCACGGTCTTTGGATCCAGCTCCCTTTAGCAGGGGTTATACCCTACTCCCTCCCCTGGCTCCAGGTCCTGCTGACCTTTAAACCCTTTTCTGGATCTGCTGAATGATTTATAGGGGCCCTCCCTTGCTGGCCCTGCTCCCATCTCATTGAATCTCTGTGAACCTCTCCTATATTTTAGTACAGGGCTAGTACCCCATTTCACTTCCAAACATCTGATTTTTAGCAACAACCTCAGCATTTTAAGGCCAGCCAGTCTTGTTAAATCTCTCTGTAAACATAAACCCCAAGCAGATCTTTTTAAAAGCCTTTGTAATTCATGCTTTCCATCTGCCTTTCAGACCACACAAAAAGATCCACTCTCTGTTTCTGGTTTCCTTTCCATTTCCCTCTTCCCCCCAGGAGCCTGCCCTGCTGTCACAAACCTACTCAAATTTGAACAGATCCTGCCCATCTATTATATTTAGCCAGTTAAATGGTCAACTACTTTCTGAATATATGCATGGCAGATTTGTAATTATTGATGGGCAGTGAGACTTCGGGTAACCCGTTTTCAGTGGATTTCTATGTCTTTTTCTGAAATCCATCTATGCTTTTTTCCAGTCATTTTTCATCCATTCACACATTGGGGAAAAAAAATAACCATGGAGAAACAACTCTTACCGCTTTCACAGCACATTAAAAAGATCCAAAACAAGACAGGAGAGAATTTAGGACATAAAAAACTCTCCAAATCCATAGTAGCTACACCTATATGCATACTGAGAACATGCCAAAGGATCCATCCTTACCGCCCACAGACCTACGTTACAGAGTTCATTTGGGCAGAGCTTCTGTGTGAAGGCAGGGATCAGAATGTATCCCACATATCCCCATCTCTTACAGCAAATTAATCCACAAATCAGTATATGACAAGATTTTGCTCTTCCAGATCACCAGAAGAGGGTTGTCAGGAAGAAATGTGTTTCCCCCTGTAGTTTAGAGTTTGCAAGGAGTTAAGATAAAAACCTCAGATAAGACTTGAGCTCCCACATACAGGTAAATCCAATACTGCACAAAACAACATTCCAAACAGAATTATCCCCCAGGCAAGCGTCTCATCAAGCCCTTGTCCAGGTCTGCCAAATTCACACCTGGGGTAAAGAGGAACATGAGTTTACTCTAGCATTTGGATAGAGCTGGCCTCAGACTTTGTTATGGTTAGAAATGGTTAGCAAATGGCCTGTTGCACTTAGTAATATCTTCTTGTCTTTAAGTATTTTCATCTCTTTTGATGTATTTGCTTCCACATGAACAATCACTGAGTCACTGTAAAAACACCCATCATCATTTTACACTGATGGCCACTTGCTCAGCCCTTGGCCTGTGTTACAAACATGCATGTAACTGAATCTCCTGACAGCACCCGATATTACTGTATCTGAAATTAAGATCTGCTCATAGTTTCCTTGAAAATGTAAATCCTGCCACATACTACTGCCTTACTCAGCCTGTGCAGAGTATAAGCAAGTATTAAAGGCTCTTTCAGGAAAGGCATGTTATAATGGACCTTAATGCAGTCCAAGGAGCTGCCTTACACTCCACGAACATGGTTGTCCTTCAAACTCAACACCCAGCAAGTGACGCAACATTTTCGATGCATTCTTGTAACACAGGCACCAAGATCCTATTTTAGTGATTCTTAAGTATTTTCATAGCTGCAGCTGAGTTCTCTGTCAGGTCTCATGAACCCATCAGCCCCTTGCACTGATCCTCACAGTGATTCTGCTCACCCCTTACCTTTCTCTCTCAACTTCTTTCACCTTCAACATTAGCCATCACTGAACTTCCTCACAAACCTACCTTCTCCAACCATATCCCCTTGAATCTGTGCTAGCCAGGGTGAGCCAGCTCATTACCCCACCCTTTAACCTCTTCCCACCCTTGGACACGTCCCTCACATTAACACCACCTCCCCCTCATCAGCACCACACCCTCCTTTCCCGACGCTTTCGGTAATTTCCACCAAGTCCAGCAACTACCGCATCATTTAACGGTGAATTCAAGGCTGCGGCGGGTTGCCCAGCTCCCGGGGCTGTGCTGACAGACCCCCCGGCCGCATCCCCCGCCACCCCAGCAGCTCTTGGTGTCTTGGGTCAGGAGCATCTCTTCCCTTCGTTATCAGGTTCCCTAATAACACAGAAATGAGGGGTATTGGCTGAAAAGGAATAGTTTTTATATTAAAATATGTGTTGGGGGTTTTTTTCTTTTTTTTTTTCCTGAAGAATCTGGAGATGAAATGCAAACTTGTGCAATTTCAGGGATCTTACTTTTTTCATGTTTTTTATTTCTATTTTTCGAACATATGCCCAACAGCGGTTTGGGTTGGGATTTGTGTATTTGGTTTTTGGTGTGTGTTTTGGGGGGTTTTATTGTCCTTTTTCCTAATAAAAAGGTAGAGAAAAACAAAGGGCAAACTGGAAAGGAGCGGGAACACGGCAAAAATAATTTTCGCAACCGAGTTTTCGTAATTGTGGAAACCCGGGAGATCGAAATCGGAATTAATTTCCACGCACCTGAACTGATGCTAAAAGCAGCAGAAAACGGTACAACAGCCCGTTCCGCTCCGTTGTAACCATTGCCACTCCGCTGGGTTAAGCCCCGAACCTGTCGCCGTTCCTCGGGCCGGCGGACGCCCCGGGAGCCCCAGGCAGCGGCTGCGCTTGGCCGGCTCGTCCTACGGAGCTGCTCCTCCTCGGTTTTTCCACCTGCTTAATCACATTTAAATATGTTAAATACTTTCCCATTGATGATCTGCCCCAGAAGTGATGGCTGCAGTTGCTATGGGGACGTTATGACAACCCGGGGGGACGCCGGCGCGGTGAGGGGGG
>NW_010286361.1:0-697 GCF_000700745.2 Antrostomus carolinensis
TGCACATGGCCAATACATTTTCACTACCACTGTGCAAGGGCAATGTTCTGGACCAGTTTTTCTGTGAAGTTCCTCAGATCCTCAAGCTCTCCTGCTCACACTCCTACCTCAGGGAAAGTGGGCTTCTTGTGGTAAGTGCTTGCTTAGTATTTGGGTGTTTTGTTTTCATTGTGCTATCCTATGTGCAGATCTTCAGGGCTGTGCTGAAGATCCCTTCTGAGCAGAGTCGACACAAAGCCTTTTCCACGTGCCTCCCTCACCTGGCTGTGGTCTCCCTGTTTGTCAGCACTGTTATATTTGCCCACCTGAAACCCCCCTCCATCTCTTCCCCATCCTTGGACCTGGTGATGTCAGTTCTGTACTCGGTGGTGCCTCCAGCAGTGAACCCCCCCATCTACAGCATGAGGAACCAGGAGCTCAAAGACAGCCTGAGGAAAATGGATGTTTTTCAGAAGCAATAAATGGCACATTATTATTAAGTGTTCATAATGTAACTCATTATGGGCCCAGCCTGCCTTCTCAGGTTTTTGGTAGTGGTGGTCATGTTTTTCTTGTGATAATATTGTTCACAATTAAATTTTATTATGTCCACTTCCAATTCACTGTCTTGCTGTACAGTTTGACCCAGAGTCTGTGTAAAAGAGTTGTGGTGCTCTCTGTCTGTTTCAACACATTAAAGGACCCTGCAGTGACTTTT
>NW_010286361.1:820-3387 GCF_000700745.2 Antrostomus carolinensis
CCACCCCCCGACCCCTAGGGGATAGGGGAGAGGATTGAGAGCAAGGAGAATAGAGAGCTAAAAGAGAAAGAGACTCTCACTAATATACTGGACAAGATGTGATATGATATGGAATATGCCATTCGCATATTGGGCCCATAATGCCTCAGGCCATCAAGGAAGAGATGCAACACATACATGGGCTCGTAATCGAGGGGTGGACTTAACCATGGACATTATTGCTCAAGTCACTCATGACTGTGAAACATGTGCTGCAGTCAAGCAAGCCAAGTAGTTAAAACCTCTCTGGAATGGAGGACGATGGTTGAAATATAAATATGGAGAGGCCTGGCAGATTGACTATATTGCGCTTCCACAAACACACAGTGGCAAGTGTTACGTGCTCATCATGGTGGAAGCAACCACCGGGTGGTTGGAGACATATGCTGTGCCCCCTGCCACTGCCTGAAATACCATCCTAGGCCTTGAAAAGCAGGTCTTGTGGCCACGTGGCACCCCAGACAGAATTGAGTCAGACAGTGTGACTCATTTCCGAAACAATCTCACAGATAACTGGGCCAAAGAACAGGGCATTGAGCGGATGTACCACATCCCCTGTCATGCACCAGCCTCCGGGAAAGTCCAACGATGCAATGGGCTGCTAAAAACCACACTGAGAGCAAGGGGTGTTGGGACTTTCAAACACTGGGACACATATTTAGTAAAAGCCACCTGGTTAGTCAGTACCAGAGGATCTGCCAACCGAGCTGGCCCTGCCCAGTCAAGACTTTTCCGTACTGTAGAAGGGGATAGAGTCTCTGTGGTTCACATTAAAGATATGCTGGGAAAAACAGTCTGGATCATCCCTGCCCCGGGTGAAGGTAAACCCATTTGTGGGATTGCTTTTGCTCCAGGACCTGGGTGCACTTGGTGGGTGATGCAGAAGGATGGGGAAGAATTTGATGTTAGGTGAAAACAGCCGATGAATTGCATGTCATCATTGCTATGGTTGTTGTCTGTTATGCTGAGGGCTTTATATTGAGGTTTTTGCCCAGGTTAATGAAGAAGGAACTCCAGTGGAACCAGAGCTAGTGCCCAACAGCTTCTTCAAGATCAACATCTTGAACCTGCAGACCCTGAGCATGGACTGGTATGGAATCTACACATCATCCTTATGCTGTGCCTGATGTCACCTGCTTCGTTGACTGAGTGAACTCCACATCATCTTTTCTGCCTTGAAAGACTGTCATGACAGATGGAACCCAAGGTTATAGACTAAAGGAACTCAATACACCTATTGAAGGAACAGTCCATTAACTAAGAGAACAATATATATGTGTGTGTATTTATATATATATGTAGATACATTTAATTTTCTTTTAAGAAAAATGTGGAACCTAAACATGGCGTAAATGGTATGGAATGAGGGGTGGATACTGTCCTGGTTTTTGCTAGGATAGTGTTAATTTTCTTCTTAGTAGTTAGCAAGCACTGTGTTTTGGTTTCAGTGAGGATTGTTATGAGAACAATGTTGATAACTACACAGACACTGTGCTTGGGCAGTTTCCAAGAAGCAAGGACTGGAAGGGGGGAGTGAAGGAAAAAAGTAGAGTAGTTAGCAAAACCCAGAACTGACAGTTGGATGTGCCAATAAGATATTCCATATCATATTACATCATGTTTAGTATATTAACTGGGATTGACGAGAAAGGGGGCAGGGGGGATTCTCTCGGGAATCACTCAGGCTTATTTTTCTGGGATTGTAATTTCGGTTTCAGGGTTCCTTTTTGCTCCTCTGGGATCGTTGTCAGTGGGTGGTGATCAATTGTAGTGTGCATCACTCGTGTATGTATCTGTTTTCATTATTACTCTTAGTATTTTAATTTTATTTTTACTCTATTTATTAAATTGTTCTTATCTCCTTACCTTCTCTCCCTGATTCCCTGGGTGGTGGGGAAGGGGACCGGGGGGGTTGGTGCTGTGAGTGGCTGTCTCTTGTTTGGCTGCCAGCTAAGTTCAACTACGACAGAACCCCATGGAACTGACCCTGCTGCCACCAGGCACTGCTCTAGGGCATCTGCTCCCAACCGTGTCTTGCTGGCCCAGGTCCTCCTCATGAGAGGAGGGAGCTGAGGCATGGCAGGCTTCACTGCAGGCTTCCATGGCCACGTACCTCACAGTTTTGCCACAGAGCAGGTAGAGAATTGCAGCAGGCTTTCTACCTGCCTCCCACCAGTGCACCCTTCCCACCCACAGCCCCACACACTCACTCATTACACACGTAGGCATTCTCCCCACCCAGCTCTTCTGCCTTAACAAAGAGCTTCAGCGCCTGCACTGTGTTGGTGGTTCACTGCAAAGACAGAGGAGAGGTCAGGGCACGAGTGGCCTGTCCACATGACAGCCCAGCCCCTGCTGAGACACTGGTCCTGAGACAGAACACAGAGCATGAGCACAGGGCCACCAACTGCACCAAGCCTGTGAGCCTGCCATCAGCTAGGCACTGGCCCGCATGCTGTGAGGGACGGCACCACCACGGAGCCTCAACAGAGGAGTCGTGGCTCATGCTCAGGCAACGGGCACTGCTC
>NW_010286362.1:0-346 GCF_000700745.2 Antrostomus carolinensis
GTTGTTGGACACTCGCTCCTCAGAGGTACAGAGGGCCCAATATGTCGGGATGACCCTCATCATAGGGAAGGCTGTAGTCTTCCTGGAGCCCAAATCAGGGATATCACTAGGAAACTCCCCAACTTGGTGCGGTCATCAGACTGTTACCCACTACTGATCTTCCAGATAGGTGGGGAGGAAGCAGCATCCTGTAGTCTGAGGGGAATGAAGAGAAACTTCAAGGTCCTGGGGTTGTTGATGAAAGGGTCTGGGCCACCACTTTTTTTCCCTTCCCTCCTTCCAGTTGCAGCCAATGACATGGGATGGAATAGAAGGATCCAGTCTATAGATCCTTGGTTACAAGACT
>NW_010286362.1:455-744 GCF_000700745.2 Antrostomus carolinensis
TGTGCTGACGATACAAAGCTGGGAGGAGTGGCTGACACGCCAGAAGGCTGTGCTGCCATCCAGCGAGACCTGGACAGGTTGGAGAGCTGGTGAGGGAGAAATTTAATGAAACACAACAAGGGCAAGTGTAGAGTCTTACATCTGGGAAAGAACAACCCCATGTACCAGTGTAGGTTGGGGACAGACCTGTTGGAGAGCGGAGTAGGGGAAATGGACCCGGGGGTCCTGGTGGACAGCAGGATAACCATGAGCCAGTAGTGTGCCCTCACGACCAAGAAGGCCAATGGCA
>NW_010286363.1:0-387 GCF_000700745.2 Antrostomus carolinensis
CCAAATGAGCCCTGCTAATTCCTGCCCCAAATTTATCTAATTTATATTAGATAAATATAAATTGCATTAAGGTTATATAAAACAAACCAAATTTTAAAAAACATACCTTAGAAAGTTTAGAATGTCTGCCAGTGAAATTTTTAAGATACTAGGTAAATTATTCCCTTTGCATGACAAATTATGGAAAAATTCCAG
The DNA here is from genome assembly GCF_000700745.2 of Antrostomus carolinensis. Classification (NCBI taxonomy): domain Eukaryota; kingdom Metazoa; phylum Chordata; class Aves; order Caprimulgiformes; family Caprimulgidae; genus Antrostomus; species Antrostomus carolinensis. The sequence goes on from NW_010286363.1 coordinate 196, forward strand.
AAATAATATTTGGAAATTGTTGAATGAAGGAATCTATTTTATTAAGAATGACAATTAAAAGAATCTCTATGTATACTTTGGGCAAATGCTGTGTAGAGGAAAAATTTTGAATTATCTTTTGTGGTTTGAAGGACAGGAATCCTATGTCAGCTGGCACGTCACATGACATAATGGATTGTGTTTTGAGTTAAT
>NW_010286363.1:426-25035 GCF_000700745.2 Antrostomus carolinensis
AACTGATTAAAATAAAATCTTTACATCTTGGATTTGAAGAGTTAATTGAGCCTAAGGGAAGCTAAGTACTGTGAATCAAGACAGGAGTTATGTCAGCCACAGAAAAGACCTTGTACTATGTAATACATACATTGTGAAATGTGCATATTAGACACTCACAAACACATGGTTTAGTGAAATGTATTGAGTATGTATCTTCAATAATGATATAGACTGTGTCCTTTTTGTGCAAATGAGATTATTAACCATTTAGACAACATGTGGTGGAAACATGATAAAGGGGTGAAAATAATTTGAAAAATACTTGGTATGATGTAAGGAACAGTGAGATGTATGAAAAGAACTATAAGTTGTTTACTGGTCTATGGCTGCTAGACAGCTGTGTAGTCTGTAGACGCTGTTCATATACCAGTCTCTCTTTACCCTGCTGCACTAGGTAGAATACAGAGCAATGGTAGATGAACAAAGCTGAAGTATTCTGATATTTTGAAGAGTCATGTCTAAAACAGATTTAGAGGCAGCCAGATATGTGCAGATATGTTCTGGGATATTAATACTGGGACTAGGTCCCTGGTGTACCAGCAGTAGTTTGTAAAAGAGAAAGAATAAGACAGATTCTAGAAGATATGCTGGGTATACTACCTTTGTGGTAAATGAACTAAGAAGTAGCTTTATTTGCAATTCTCACATTACGTTGCAAGTCACAGGGAGGGTTTTTTTTTTTTTTAAATAAACATGGTGTTTTGATAAAACAATCTAGTTTTAGCCATCTGTTGAAAAAAATGTTCTAAAGCAATTCACTTGCCGTTAGAAAATCACAGATGACACTATCCTGAAGAGATGTTAACAGAAATCCTCTGGTATTTTGGGGTTTCTCTATGATTATACTGATTAGAATCATAAAAACCCAGAATCATAGAATCCTTTAAGAACATTGAGTCCAACTGTAAACCTAACACTGCAAAGTCTACCACTAAACTGTCCCTAAGTACCACACGTCTTTTAAATACTTCCAGGGACAGTGATACAGCCACTTCCCTGGGCAGCCTGTTCCAATGCTTGACAACCTTTTCAGTGAAGAATTTTTTCCTAATATCCAATCTAAACCTCCCCTGGCACAACTGAGTCCATTTCCTTCTGTCCTATCACTTGTTAATTGAGAGAAGACATTTCTACAACTTCCTTTTAGGTAGTTGTAGAAAGTGAGAAGGTCTCCACCACAAACCTTTTTTTGTCCAGACTAAACAATCCCAGTTTCCTCAGCTGCTCCTCATAAGACTTGTGCTCTAGACCCTTCACCAGCTTTCTTGCCCTTCTTTGGACATGCTCCAGAACCACAATGTGCTCCTTGTAGTGAGGGGCCCAGAACTGAACACAGTACTCAAGGTGTGGCCTCACTAGTGCCAAGTGGATGATAGCCTCCCAGACCTCCTATTACACTATTTCTGATACAAGCCAGGAAGCCATTTGCCTTCTTGGCCACCTGTGGACACTGGTAGCTCATGTGTAGCTGGCTATTGACCATCACGTCCAGATCCTTTTCTGCTGTGCAGCTCTCCAGCCACTCTTCCCCAAGCCAGTAGCATTGCATAGTGACCTGAATGCAGGACCCAGCAGCTAGCCTTGACTCTCATACAATTTGTCTCAACCCATCAATGCATCCTGTCCAGATCCCCCTACAGAGCCTTCTTACCCTCAAGCAGATCAACACTCCCACCCAACTTGGTGTCATCTGCAAACACTGAGGGTGCACTCGATCACCTCATCTGGATCATTGATAAAAATATTAAAACAAGCTGACCCCAATACTGAGATGGGGGAAAACCACTTGTGACTGGTCACCACCTGGATTTAACTCCATTTGCCACAACTCTTTGGGCCTGACCATCCAGACGCTTTTTTTATCAAGTGAAGAGTACATCTATCCAAGCCATGAACAGTGGGTTTTTGTAGGAGAATGCTGTGGGACATGTTGTCAATGGCTTTAATAAAGTCTTGGTAGACAACATGCACAGTCTTACCCTCATCCACCAAGTGGGTCATGTTGTCATATAAGGAGATCGCGTTAGTCAAGGAAGGCCTGCCTTTCATACACCCATGGTGACTGGGCCTGATTGCCTGGTTATCCTGTACATGCTGTATAATGGCACTCATAATGATCTGGTCCATAACCTTCCCCAGCACTGAGGTCAGAATGACAAGTTTGCAGTTTCCCAGATCCTCCTTCCAGCCATCTTGTTGATGGGCATCACATTTACTAGCCTCTAGTTAACTGGGACCTCCTAAGTTAGCCAGGACTGCTCATAGATGATGGAAAGTGGTTTGGTGAGCACTTCCACCAGTTCGCTCAGTAAGTTAGGTGTATCCTATCTGGCCCCATAGAGTTGTGTTATAACCCCCTTGGGTTATGGGGGCTTAATTCTGCTCCCCATATCTGTCTTCCAGCTCAGTAGGCTGGGTACCCTGAGAATAACTTGTCTTGTTACTAAAGACTGGGGCAAAGAAGACATTAATCACCTATAGTTCTCTGGTTCTACTTAAACTGGAATTGTGCTGAGGCTGTATGCTTTTGTTGATAGAAATTTATATGGTTCTTGATGTGAGTCAGACTATACCAAAAGTCTGGGCATATTAGTAGATACTGAGATGTTCAGAAACTCTAGGTTATGTAAATACTTTAGCCTAAAAATTTCAGTGTAGTCTGCCAGTACAATGTAGCCTAAAATTATTAACATGAAAATAAATTTTTTCTTTATTTCAGTATTTTTTTTGTGTCTACCTCTTTGTTACAGCCCATTCTTAAGAAGAAATAGAGTAAATAGGTTACTTTCACAATTTTCTTATAACGAGATAAAATCTATTTGAAATTGCTATGGGATAAATTACCTCATACACACAGAAGTCTGTATATTTGCAAACTTAAAACATAGGTAAATGTGAAACATTATTCTTCAAACAGTTTTTTTCATAAATAATCTTTTATTTTCTTTTGTAGAATTTCCTTTGGTACTATCTTTCAAATGACAAAGGACTTTAAAATATTTGCATTTAAAATGATTCTTCTCACCTCTATTTTTATTTACTCTCAGAGTATCAAATACACCACAATGCTACTGTGGTGAATGATGCTTATTAAACCACAATGAACTATACCAAAATTTAATTCACCTTTTACTTGAACTTTGCAAAAAATGAACTACAGAGCAACAGAGAGGCTTTTAAAAGGATTTTAAAAATCAACTTAAAAAAGATGTTTTGGAGAAAAGTCTAATTTATTTGTCATGGGTGACATTTACTTTTTTCACTCCACGGTTTCCATTGCTTACTCTTAATGGTCTATTTTTCCTCCTGCAGCTTCAGTAATAATACTGTTTCAATGGTCCACACTTCTCTCTATAGCTGTTTAATCAGCAACATAAAAATCAGTCATCCTAGACCTTTCCTTGAGCCTTACATCATTTGTTGAACCCAGTGTCAGCCAATAAATTATTATTTCAGAAACTGCTGACATTGACAGTCCAGCTTTCCCAAATACATTGAAGGGAACCTGAAAAATTAGATATTAAGATGTTTAACTGGAATCCAAATCATCTGCATCTGTCAGGCCTAAATGCAGAAAAAGCCTTTTCCTCTAGACCACAAGAAGTAGTCACATCACAGTCATATAATATTGTTAAAATTAAACTTTTCTTTGTCTGCAGTGTATGCAGTATTTGTGTTTCTACACGATGTCCTGCTTTGACCAAGAGACAAATATAGCTGTCATAGAAGGATATTTTAATTATCAAAATGAAAAAAAAAAGATTAATATGGAATAGCCTAATTTTATAAGAATTGTTGCTTGTCATAGTCCAGAAAGATTCAGGGATTCTAAATGGTATTAAAAATAAGTAGCTGTGTGTTTGTTTTTCTTAGAAATCTAAATAAACAAATAGAAATTTCATGTGCTTTTTCCAGAAAGCCTCTAAATATTTTTAGTTTCTTTATTCTGAGTTGCTAAACAAAACCATGTGAGACATTGAGGATCTGTAATAGATGATAAAAAATTGAAACCAACCAAAATGCATTATTTTGTTTTTTCATCATAATTTACAAAATAAAATGGAAATTTCTCAATTAATGGAGAAAACGAGTGATTGTTTAGTGAAGAGCAATGAAAAGTCATTCTACAAAGGACATTAATCTCTATAGCTATTAAAAACTGTAAGAGCATTATCCATCCCCTACCATGAAAAATTTTAGCAGCTGTGATTCTGGTTGTAGCTATAAAATAAAATTTCAAATGCCAGAGGTAACTCTCTCTCTACAGATATTGCTCATGTAACTGCAGGACTTAACATGACATTTTGTGAGTGAGAAAAGGAGGAGGTATACATTGTGATTTCCTGTGCTTTTGCTGTTTTCCTCCATCCTTTCTCTGAAGTGATAAATGAGACAATATTTAGGTAGGCAGGTATGATTTTCAAAGTATTCACTGTGTTTTAAATGTCCAAATCGGAGTAACCAGCCTTTTTAGTGGCAAAATATTTGGGATTACTTTCCCACCTCTGTAAATACCTATTGGCTATTGAGAACCTGTGCCTCTCTTCATTCCAATTCCAACACTAAAATTAATCACTTCATAAGTATAATTCACTTTAAAGTGGTGGCTGGCTATTTTTTTTTTTTGTTCTTCATTAACAATTATTATTTTAAAAGGAAATATATATTCCTAAATACGCTCAAAGACGGGCCAGTAAAAAAATATAGAGATAAGTTATTCTAATATTCCTTGGAAACACTATTTTCTCCAGTTCAGTACTGTTTGAAAATAAGTATCTGAAGCTCAGTAAGAGAATCCTAATAGTTCTCTTGGGAGATTAAGTTCACTGAAACGTTGTGGGACATGCATTTTCGCATTGATTTTAATACAAATATATTGCACAGGGATGCCAGCTTTGCTACATTAGGATAAGAATAAGAATGTAGAAAAGTACAATGCATTTTTAAGTACTTATTAAAGTGGGCTAAATTATCTTAAAGTAACTGGCTGTCAGTAATGTAACATGATTTGATGGGATTCCTTCAGAACTATTTTTCTCTATGTGACAGAAGTTCCCAAGGAAGGTCAATGATATCTCTAAGAGATTATGACAGCTGAATTATGGATTCAATCAGCTCTGCCTTTTACATGACCACAGTAAAAGAAATAGCTTTTGATTTATAGCCATTTTATTCTACTGTGCTTTTCTCCATTATTGTTCATCTAAAATTAGGCAATCCTGGTGTATATATATTCCACATTTTGCCTTGATTCATCCAACAAAGTATATATTTTAAATTAAATGGCACCACTGCTTAAAGGAAATATGAGATGGAGCTAATATTACAGAACTAGCAGAACGGCTCATAATAGTAAATAGTAATAAACTAAGTGTGGACTGAAAGACAATGTTTGATATGGAAGACACTGACTGTTCAGTTGCATTTGGAAATCCATCAAAAGGTATTGAAGGGTTTTGTTTGAATGGTTTTTGTTTGAATGGATTTTGCTTTTGGTCAGGTCTAGATGGTATTTAATTTAGAATAGATGAAGCTGGTTGTGTATACATTATTTGATGGCAAGACACCTCTGCTGTAAAAATTTAGCAGTGAAAGCTGTGTGTGGAAAGACCTCTTTGTGGTTTTTTTGTTTGGGTTTTTTTGTTTTTTTTTTTTTTTCACTTTAATGCCATGTGTTTGTTTAACATTGTTAGCTAACAAACACAGCAGGCCAAACTTTTGTCCTTTTTCTAAGATTCAGGTGATAGAAACTGCTGGTTGGACACCTTAGCATTGTAAGTCAGCATGGTCTACCTGTGGAAAGCAGAAAATTAAAATAAATACATGTTTGTCTAAAGAGATTTTATTTCTTCCTATATGGGACAGCAGAAGGATGTTTGAGATAGGCTGGACCATTTTCACTGGAATTTGTAAGTAGCTAAGTAGAAAAACATTTCTGTGTTAACTACTTAATAGCCTAAGATCTAGTGTACAACAGGGAAAAAAGTAGAATACTTTTATGACACAATCTAAATGCATGCAAAAACATAATAGTCACAAACACAAACAAAAACTTTATATAAACAGTAAGCATAATTTTAAAATGGCATTAGGAAAATGAGTTATTTGCTCATGAAAAGAGAAATTCCCAAGACTAGCTGTATAAGGCAACATTTTAAACACTGAAAAAGTACATGCAACTGAAGTCTAGAGTGCTCTCTCATTTCAAGTGCTTAAGCATTCAGTAATATGTTTATATTTAAGCTCTGATTTTTCTGACAGTAAAACAGTAGAGATGCAATGATAGTGTCTGAAATGGAACTGATTTAAATGTGACTGTGCCTGATTTACTTAAGTATTTATATAAGGAATATTTTTAAAAAAGGATTATGAGCATAAGTTGCAGTATCTTTCATATGTATTTTAAATGCTGCAGCAAACCTAGACTCCTTTTGAATATCTGGGTCAAAGATAATGCTAGTCATTTTTCAACTGCAATTTCACAATTTTTTTGAATCTGGTAGGTAAAGACAGGAGCCACTGATATCCTGGCAAAGCAGCCTCTAAGCAGTATATTTAGATGATGAGATAGTCTCTCTGACCTTATGTACTACACAGGACTAAGAATAATTGTATTTTCTTCCTTCCTGAGGTCCCTCCTCAGAAGGAAGGCCAATCTCCTGCTGGTTTCCCTTGTCCCCCCCAGTTACGACTGCACAACAGGTATGGGGTTTTGGAAATTGAGAGCCAGGCAAGTGAGGATGGAAAGGTAGGTCCACCTGGGAAGACATCCAGGATGAGTCAGTCACCCCCACACCTCAGGACTAGTTCATGCAAGAAAATAAGGAAGGTAATTGTGGTAGGTGATTCCCTCCTGAGGGGAACTGAGGGCCCCATATATCAACCAGATCCCTCCCACAGGGAAGTCTGCTGCCTCTGGGGGCCTGGATTAGGGGTATTAGTAAGAACCTCCCTGGCCTGGTGTGGCCCTCAGACTACGCCTCACTTTTGGTCATACAAGCTGGTAGTGATGAGATTACAGAGAAAAGTCCAAAAGTGATTAAAAGGAGCTTCAGGTCATTCGGGAGACCAGTTGCAGGATCGGGAGCACAGGTAATTTTTTCCTCAGTCCCTTCAGTGGCAGGGAGGTTTACTGATAGGAACAGGAAGACACATCTGATCAACACATGGCTTAGAGGCTGGTGCCACAGGCAGAGTTTTGGTTTCTTTGACCATGGGGAAGTTTCCATGGCACTGGGGCTACAGACAAAAGATGAGATACACCTGTCTCAGCAGGAGAAAAGGATCCTGGGCCAAGAATTGGTGGGGCTCACTGACAGAACTTTAAACTAGATTGGAAGGGGGGAAGGGATATAACTGGGACTGCTGGTAGTAACTCTGGGAGGTACATGCCTGAAGAGCAACACACTGGGATTCCAGCTGCTCCAGCCATCAAGTCAAAGTCAACTTCACTGAGGGCCCAACTTAAATGCCTCTGTGCTAATGCACGTAGCATGGGGAATAAACAAGAGGAGCTGGAGATGTGTGTGCGCCTGCAGAGATACAACCTGATTGGTGTCACAGAGACATGGTGGGATGGCTCCCATGGCTGGAGCATTGGAATGGAAGGATACAGTCTTTTCAGGAAGGACAGGCAGGCGAGATGAGGAGGGGGTGTTGCCCTCTATGTCAACAACCAGCTGGAGTGTATGGAGCTCCACCTGGAGACAGACAGGGAGCTAACTGAGAGTCTATAGGTCAGGATTAAAGGGAAGGCAGGGAAAGGGGATATTACAGTGGAGCTCTGCTACAGGCCACCAGCTCAGGATTAAAGGGAAGGCAGGGAAAGGGGATATTACAGTGGGGGTCTGCTACCAGCTGCCAGACCAGGGAGACCGAGCAAAGGAGGCCCTCTATAGGCAGAGAGGGGCAGACTCATGTTCACAAGCCCTGGTCCTCATGGGGGACTTCAACCACCCCGATATCTGTTGGAAGGACAACACAGTAGGGCACAAACAATCCCAGTGGTTCCTGGAATGCGTGCATGATCCCTTCGTCCTCCAAGTGGTCGAGGAACTGATGAGGAGGGGGGCCATGCTGGACCTTGTTCTCATCAACAAGGAGGGACTGTTTGGGAATGTGAAGCTCTCTGGCAGTTGTGACTGCAGCAACCATGAAATGGTGGACTTCAAGATCCTCAGGGCAGTGAGGAGGGCACACAGCAAGCTCATCTGGACTTCAGGAGAGCAGACTTTGACCTTTTCAGGAACCTGCTTGGTCAGGTACCGTGGGATAAATTCCTGGAGGGAAGAGGGGCTCAGGGCAGCTGGCTTATACTCAACCATCTCCTTCTCCAAGCTCAGGAATGTTGCATTCCAACAAAGAGGAAAGTAGGCAAAACCAGCAGGAGGTCTGCATGAATGGACAAGAAGCTCCTGAACAAATATAAGATTAAAATAGAAGCCTACAGAGGGTGGAAGGAAGGACAAGTAACCTGGGAGGAATACAGAGAAATTGCCCAAGGGATCAGGTTAGGAGAGCCAAGGCCCTGACAGAATTAAATTTGGACAGAGATATCAAAGGCAACAAAAAAACCTTCTATAGGTATGTCAGGGAGAAAAGGAAAACTAGGGAAAATGTGGGTCCTCTCAGGAAGGCAATGGGAGATCTGGTCACCCAGGACATTGAGAAGGCTGAGGTGCTCAATGACATTTTTGCCTCAGTCTTCACCGACAAGGGCTCGTGCCACACTGCCCAAGTCCTAGAAAGCAAAGGAAGGGTCTGGGAGGATAAAAAGAACCTTCCACTGTAGGAGAAGATCAGATTCAGGACTATGTGAAGAGTCATGAGGTGCACAAGTCCATGGGACCGGATGAGGTACATCCCGTGGGTCCTGAGGGAACTAGTGGATGAAGTTGCAAAGCCACTACCCATCATATTTAAGAAGCCATGGCAGTCTGGTGAAGTTCCTGCAGACTGGAAAAAGGGGAACATAACCCCCATTTTTAAAAAGGGAAACAAGGAAGACCTGGGGAACTTCAGGCTGGTCAGTCTCACCTCAGTGCCAGGCAAGATCATGGAGCAGATACTCTTAGAAACTATGCTAAGGCACATGGAGAATGAAAAGGTGATTGATGACAACCAGTGTGGCTTCACCCAGGGCAAATTGTGCGTGACCAATCTGGTGGCCTTTCATGACAGGGTTACAGCAATGGTGGGTAAGGCTAAAGCAACTGATGCCATCTACCTGGATTTGTGCAAGGCATTTAACACTGTCCTGAACAACATCCTTGTCTCTAAATTGGAAGCATGTGGGTTTGATGGATGGACCACTCAGTAGATAAGGAACTGAATGGATGGTCACACTCAAAAAGTTGTGGTCAACAGCTCAATGTCTGAGTGGAAACCAGTGACGAGTGCTGTCCCTCAAGAGCCATTATTGGGGCCGGTGCTGTTCAACATCTTTGTTGGAGATATGGACAGTAGGATTGAGTGCATCCTCAACAAGTTTGCTGATGACACCAAGCTGTGTGGTGCAGTTGGCACGTTGGAGGGACGGGATGCCATCCAGAGGGACCTTGACAGGCTTGAAAGGTGGGATTGCGCTAACCTCATGAAGTTCAACAAGGACAAGTGCGAGGTTCTGCACCTGGCTTGGGGCAATCCCAAACATAAATACAGGCTGGGCAGTGAGTGGCTTGAGACCAGCTCCGAAGAGAAGGACTTGGGGGTTGTGGTGGATGAGAAGCTCAACATGAGCCAGCAACATGCACGTGCAGGCCAGAAGGCCAACTCTATCCTGGGCTGCATCAAGAGAAGCATGGCCAGCAAGTTGAGGGAGGTGATTCTCTCCCTCTACTCTGCTCTCATGAGTCTGCACCTGGAGTACTGTGTCCAGTTCTGGAGACCCCAACACAAGAAAGACATGGACCAGTTAGAACGAGTCTGGAGGAGGACACAAGGATGATCAGAGAGCTGGAGCACCTCTCCTATGAGGATAGGCTGAGAGAGTTGGGGTTGTTCAGCCTGGAAAAGAGAAGGCTTTGGGGAGATTTTATAGTGGCCTTCCAGTACCTGAAAGAGGCCTACAAGAAAGCTGGGGAGAGACTTTTTACAGTCAGGTAGTGATGGAACAAGGGGTAATGGCTTTAAACTAGAAGAAGGTAGGTTTAGATTAGATATTAGGAAGAAATTCTTGACTGTGAGGGTGGTCAGACACTGGAACAGGTTGCCCAAGGAAGTTGTGGATGCCCCCTCCCTGGAAGTGTTTAAGGCCAGGTTGGATGAGGCTTTAAGCAACCTGATCTAGTGGAAGGTGTCCCTGCTCATGGCAGGGAGGCTAGAACTGGATGATTTTTATGGTTCCTTCCAACCTTAACCATCCTGTGATTCTATGGTTCTATGATTTTCCATCTGAGGTCTAAGAGTTAGTTCATCATGTGTGTGGTTTGCTTTCCTGTACAAATCTTAACAACTACTATTAACTGATATATTTCTTGTATTTTCCTAATCTTAGAAACATCATAACATGGACCTTTATTAGTGCACAGTTTTCTTAAAGTAAAAAATAACTCCTTTTCCTATTTTTCTTTTGTGATTAAAAGTTACAAGCTGATACATTGATCTATAGAGTTGTGTAATTTTTATGCAAGAGCTGTCAGGATATATTAGCAAATACTTGGCAATATTTTACAGGAAATAGACATTAAATACATTCTGCTATTTATCTGTATTGGTCCAGAGTTTACATTCTTACAGGGGAGATGTGGACTGAAGCAGTGTAGGCTAGCTAATTCTATTTGCAGGATTTTAGTTCATTATCTAACAGTTTCTAGTCACTGGTCCTAAAACCTGGGTACAAGAATTGATAAGCAGTGTGCAAAAAGAAGTGAGCAGAACAGGGTCCTGCTCACTAAAGAGTAGGGGGAAGGTCTATGACAAAGTTAAAATCCTCAGGAAAAATATGAGTGATGAGTTTGCAGACCTCTGGTTTCCCTTTAGTAGAAATCAGTAAAGCATTATCCTTGTTCTGGTTTTCTGAAATATAATAGCAATAGAGAAAGGAGGACTATTTTGGTTTTGCAGTATGACTTTCACAATTCTTCCTTTCTTTACACCTTCCATCTTGTTTGTCACTGTTCTTTCACTTCCTCCTCTCTGGACTAAACCTTCTTCATTTGGATAGTTCTGAACCAGAATGGGTCATGATGTTTTATTGACTAACTGCTCAGATATGCTCTTGGACAAGGAGTGACACAGCATTTTCTACTGCTATTTTTGTACCTGGATATGAAAATATCATGTTACTATGCAAGGATAATTCTTGCTTCTGCTGACACATGTCATTCCTATCTTCTAAGCTAGAGGCAGTCATATTATTCTGATTTCACTTGCGCTAAATGATGGTATATGAGAGATGGAAAGTCATGGGTTTTTTGCTGATGCCAAAAACAGGATAAAGTGAAAATTTTTTACTGTTTACCAGTCATCTTCTTCACTTCTTCTCTTAATCCTGGAGATGATTTAAAATCTTTAGAATTCTTCTGGTAGTTCTGTGAGCTTCTTGACAAGTCATTAAAAGATAATCTAGGTTCTGTCTTTCTGCGCACTGTTAGTAATCTTTCAGGCTATTTATTTCTCTCACATAACTTAGTAAGAAGCAGAAAAGCTAATTTTTCTGAAAACATTTTATTTTCTTAGAAGTTTTCTTGAGCAACTAAATAGTTAACATTTACAGATACTTTCACAGAAGCATTGTTTTTATTTCATTTATGTTCAATGCCTTTAAATTTCTTATCAATATTCTTCCAGAATCTTTTCAAATACAGAAAGACAACTTTTTATTGCACTAGATGTACATAATAATTTGATTTTTAAATTTATTTTCAAAGACCCAACCCCTAGCATGTTAAACAGGTTTGTATTAAATGTATCAATTTCAAACGAACACTTGAGGGCTTACGCATGTCTTCTTCATATGCTCTCTAGTGTTCATCTTTTCCACACCAGAAGATGAGAACGTAATACTTTTCAAAAGAGGTATTGACCAAAAGAATTGGAGCTAAAGAAGGCATTATTTCCAAAACAGTTAGTACAGCAGACTGATGGAAAGATATGAAACTGTATATCAACTTCAGCATTCCCTGTTTGTTTATGTGCTCTTCCTTGATTTGAACTGTCAGAAAGCCTCCTCATGTTTTCAGCTCTAGGAAGTCATAGAAGCTGATTCTTACTTCTATGAATCAGCTTCTTTTTGTCCTTCTATTTGCTGGACAAAATGAAGTAGCTTACCTTGAGATCACGAATGGTTATTGGTTTTTCCTATAGTTATTAAAAGTGAGTATTTGTTTACAATTGAATTATCTAGAGGTGATAGTACTATATGTCAGATGTGATGAGGATTTAAGGTTTTGTGATCATCTGTCACCTGCTTTCATCATGCTGGACAAAGGCATAATGCAAAAATAATGTATAGAGAATGGAACCCTATCATATGTGGTACATCACATGTTAATAAAAATAACACCCTCCTTTAAAACAAATTTGACTGAAACATTTTTTTTAAATGAGTCAACTACATGAGAAAACCATCAGTCTCTGTTCTTACACATGAAAATGTCTTGTTTTCATCTGTAGTGAAATACCAACAAGCACTCTGGGCTTCCTTGTTGTTTTAGTTAAAAAACAAGTCACAGAATCATAGAATCATTAAGGTTGGAAAAGACCTCTAAGGTCATCCACTCCAACCATCAACTCCTCACCACAACACCCACTAAACCATATCCCTGAGTGCTACAACTACACGTTTCTTTAACACCTTCAAGGAAGGTGACTCCACCACTTCCCTGGGCAGCCTGTTCCAATCTCTGACCATTATTTTGGAGAAGAAATTTTTCCTAATATCCAACCTGAACCTCCCCTGGCTTAAATTTCTGCCATTTCCTCTTGTCCTTTTGCTGGTTGCATGGGAGAAAAGATCAAACCCCCACCTCATTCCAGCCTCCTTTCAAACAGCTGTAGAGAGCAATAAGGCCTCCCTTCAGCTTCCTCTTCTACAGACTAAACGATCCCAGTTCCTTTAGCCGCTCCTTATAAGACCTGTGCTCCAGACCCTTCACCAGCTTTGATGGTCTTCTTTGGACATGCTCCAGCACCTCTATGTCCTTCCAGTATTGAGGTGTGGGAACACAACGATGGACTCTGCCACATGATCAATATGATCAAGCAAGAAGCCATTTATTTGTTCTAATACAGTTATATTTATACCCCAAAACTAATGAAATCACCACACTCATTAACATGTTATTGGCTCTTCACTCGCAGCACGAGCAGTTCACATGCCCCTAATTGGCTGATGGACTTTGTGTGCATCCCTTCCTGTTTGCTTGCCAGGGTACATCTTTTGGATACATTCCAAGGTTCCTTTCTCAGGCCTTGTCAATGTAGGTGCTTTTCATATCTCCAGACATGTATCCCTTCAGTTCCCACAGTTCTCTCAGGGTATGTCAATACACGTTCCCACACTCCCCACAGTGACAGACCCAAAACTGAACACAGTACTCAAGATGTGACTTCACTAGTGCCAAGTACAGAAAGTGAGGATGATGATGTCCCCAGTCCTACTGGCCACACTATTTCTGATATGAGCCAGGAAGCCATTGGCCTTCTTGGCCACCTGTGGACACTGCTGGTTCATGTGTAGCTGGCTGTTGACCAGCATGTCCAGATCCTTTTCTGCTGTGCAGCTTTCCAGCCACTCTACCCCACGCCTGTAGACTTGCACAAGCTTGTTGTGATCCGAGTGCAGGACTTGGCACTTGCTCTTGTTGAACCTCATACAATTTACCTCAGCCCATCAATCCAACCTGTCCAGATTCATTTGTAGATCTTTCTTACCCTCAGGCAGATCAACACTTCCTTCCAGCTTTGTGTCATCTGCAGACTTACTGAGGGTGCACTCATTTTCATTGTCCAGATCATCAATAAAGTGTTGAACAAGACCGGAACCGATACTGAGCCCTTGAGAACATCATTTGTGGCCAGTAGTCACCTGGATTTAACCCCATTCACCAGTTTCTGGGCCTGGCCATACAGACAGTTTTTCTACCAATGATGAGTACCCCTGTCCAAGCCATGACCTGCAGCTTTGCCAGGAGAATGCTGTGAGAGACTGTATCAAAGGTTTTACTAAATTCAAGGTATACCGCATTCACAGCCTTTCCTTCATCCACTAAGCAGGTGATCTTGTGATAGAAGGAGATCAGGTTAGTCAAACAAGACCTGCCTTTCGTAAAACCTAATCATGCTGACTCGGCTTGATCATATAGTTGTCATGCACATGAATGTATGATGGCACTCATACCATGATGATTTGCTCCAAAACCTACCTCAGCATCGAGGTCAGACTGACAGACCTGTAGTTCCCCAGATAACATTTGTAAAGACCTGGAACATCTGACTACTTACTGAAATATTTGTGAAAAACAGCTGTCTATAACATGAAGAACAAATCACTTTCAAAAGGTATTCAGACAATGTAAAAACCATATTCCCTTAGGACCCGTGTTAATCAGAGAAAAAACCACAAAACATTGCAAATTTCATGGTCTTGTCATCTTAATAATTATAGATTTAATGGGTTAACATGTTAAAAGCAAAAACATATTAAAAATGCAACTATTTATGTTGCATAAACAAATTTTTATCAAATATTTTACATATCGTCTCAAGGATAAACATGAATACAAATGAACATGTTTTCCATCTTGTGTTTTAGTAATTGCTCACATCACTGCAAAGTCAAGTAAAGGCCTCACTCAATTGCATTTGACTGCATACAGTACAGCAGATTCCCAATTGGTGTACGACTGTTGACTTCAGAGGAAATATGCTGATTTTTTTAAGCAAAATATATTCTCTGGGTTGTTTATATTATGCTTAGCAAGTCTGCAGGCTGAAATGATTTTATGTTAAAATGTTTGCTTTCCAAGTCTACTGTAATGATTAAAATAATGATGTGATCATTCCCATTTTATAGTCTTTATTCCTTGAGGACCTTCAAGAACATCTCTTTTTTTTTTTTTTTTTGTAGTAGCAACTCAAACAACGGTACAAAGTGAAGAGAATGGGTTAGCAATGGCAGTTTGTAACCTTCCAACAGTATAGTTTTCTTAATCTTGTCCACAGTGACCAGAACCATGAAGCTGAGGAAATGTCTGTTGGAACTACCTGTTTTATGTATCAAAATGTAACTCTAGTTTTTTCTGTATGCTACTGGCAACCATGAAAGAGATCACAAATACTTGGCTCACATATATTTTTGCCATCTCTGCTGCTGGAAACAAAGAATCTGTAGTCAGGAAACAGAAGTTGGTTGCTTTGCCTCACATCTGCATGCCTAACTGGGGATATTAAGGCACCCAGTTAGTACATATACTGGCAGGAGAAGAAAGATCCTAACAGGGCTATTGGAGATCTGCTTATTTGTAATGGAGAGCTATAGGGGTGAAGTTACTGCTTTTGAACATCTATGAAGATGACAAAATAAACAAGGCAACATCAAATGCTGTTTCAGTCTTCTGCTTTTATAAGTGTGCTAAGGTCTGTCTGTCCTACGTTTCCTTTCAAACTGCCTTTTGCAAAAGGTAGTAAAGTCTCTGTATGCTTTCCTGGAAATGCCTGTAACACACAACTTCCTATAATTTGTTCATTTATGCCTATCTTTCCAAGGTTTTTAGACAGCTTCCCTCTTTAAAATGGAAGGTCAGACAAATTAGAGGTCTTGGTGATACTTCTGGTTATAAATGTTCTTTCCCTCCCTGCCTTTGCTTTTAAAGCTTGTTTCATCGCCCGTTCAGGAACTTATCTGTTCTCAGAATCTTCTTTCTTCAAAAAGAATGGTCTCTTTTCTGTATGTCAGGAGACTGATAAGCATGTATCACATCTCATATATTTTGTATGGTCATGAACTTTTCAGTGACGCATTTGTGACCTTTGTTCTGTAGTGATGTTTTTGTTTCACATGCAACTATTGTTACTCTGTTTTCACAAGCAATAAGAAAGTCAAATAAAAAAACCCAAACCCTATCCTCAGTTCCCCAAGCAAATGAACACATCATCTCTATAGTGAGTTCTTGCTCCAGCAGAAAGTAAAAATATCACCAGTTGTGACTGAGGAATCTTGCAAGTTTCAGGATTTCAGTCCAGATGCTTTCCTAGGACTTTCTGAATTTTCTAATATCTTCAGCATAATTATTTTCTTAACTAGAAGAGTTTCATTTCAGTTTAACATCATTGACCTCCTTGAATTTTTCCTTAATTACAAAGATGCAAGATAGAAATCAGGCCTGCTTTGTGTATATGAGTGCTGAAAGCCATAATAGATTTTTTTTCTTGTTAGTTTTATAACCTTTTATAGCATGAAGCAGGTATGCTGCAAGAAACACTTTTATTTCTGAACCTGAGCTCATTTCAAAGAGCTCTTTGGAAATGAAAAAGAAAATTCTTTCCAAAGCACTTGGAAATGTTTCCACTGAAGAGGAAAACTAAAATCTACAATCAGGATTTCATGAGTTTCTTCTTTTTCTTAAAAGATTTAGTTCAATTCTTGCCCTTTTAATTCATCCTCAATTTGCAAGGTCTACACCATCACCATTTAAATTCTTAATTTTCTCCTTAAATATAGAAGCACTGTGCTTAGTTGCATGACCTTCAAAATATTTTCATGCTGCAAAAGATGCAATAATTTCTATCAAGGAGGTTAAAATATCGTTATTGCATTGATCTGGGCTTTTTTTTTTTTTTTTTTTCCTCCTTTAGTTATGTTCTAATCACCTAATTTGCCTTGTTGATGACTCATAGAATCATAGAATGGCTTGGGTTGGAAGGGACCTCAAAAATCACCTAGTTCCAACCTCCCTGCCATGAGCAGGGACACCTTCAACAGGTTGCTAAGGGCCTCGTCCACCCTGGCCTTAAACACTTCCAGGGAGGGGGCATCCACAACTTCCTTGGGCAACTTGTTCCAGTGTCTGACCACCCTCATAGTAAAGAACTTCTTCCTAATATCTAATCTAAACCTACCTTCTTCTAGTTTAAAGCCATTACCCCTTGTTCCATCACTACCTGACTGTAAAAAGTCTCTCTCCAGCTTTCTTGTAGGCCCCCTTCAGGTACTGGAAGGCCACTATAAAATCTCCCCAAAGCCTTCTCTTTTCCAGGCTGAACAACCCCAACTCTCTCAGCCTGTCCTCATGGGAGAGGTGCTCCAGCTCTCTGATCATCCTGGTGGCCCTCCTCTGGACTTGTTCTAGCTGGTCCATGTCTTTCTTGTGTTGGGGTCTCCAGAACTGGATGCAGTACTCCAGGTGGGGGACTCATGAGAGCAGAATAGATGGGGAGAATCACCTCCCTCAACTTTCTGGCCATGCTTCTCTTGATGCAGCCCAGGATGCTCTGACCCAGATGCAGAGCCTTGCACTTGGCCTTGTTGAACTTCATGAGGTTACTACAGGTCCAGCTATCAGGTCTGTCAAGGTCCCTCTGTATGGCATCCCGTCCCTCCAGCGTGTCAAGCACACCACTCATCTTGGTGTTGTCGGTAAACTTGCTGAGGGTGCACTCAATCCCACCGTCCATGTCTCTTACAAAGATGTTGAACAGCATCTGTCCTAATACCAACCCTTGAGGGACACCACTTGTCACCGGTTTCCACTTGGACTTTGTAAGCATTAAGCACAGGTCTGCAAAGGTGAAAAACTAATGAATTAAAAACCATTGCTCTTTCTCTCTTCCTGTTCTGACTTGTTAATTGCAGAGTTATGCATGATCTATACTTCAAGGCAAATGTGTAGAAGAAAAGTGTGTTGGTAAAGTAGGTAACAACTAAAAATTACACTGAAAATAATGCAGTCCTTTTGCAATATTTTACAATATTTTTCAAGTGCCTCAGGACATCATGTTACATGGGAGAAGGTAATTCCTGTGCTAATTGAAATTATCTCCTCTCATAATATTTGACTTAACGAATCCCTTTTCTCCCAGCTGCTAGAAAGTAGGAGAAAGAAGAGAAGGCAGAAGCCTCCCACTTCTTGCAGTTCAGAAATACGGAAAGACAGAGAGAGAATTCCCTAGGAATGTTGTGGGATAACATGAAATTATGAAGGTATAGGCTGAAAACACACATATATGATCTAGATTAATTAGATTATTTTTGATGAGTAAGAATACAAATAGGGCAAAGTAGAGCTCTAAGGATAGAGGCCCCTGAGGCATATTATAGGATAGTCTTGTGATTTTCAAAATGTTTTCTTTCTAGGATTGTGTGTGGTTGGTATTTCTTAACAAGAAAATATTCTGCAGTACGTGCTGGGAAGGAGTATTGATAATAAAAAAGACATATGACATATAGCAATGGAATTGAGACAGAGACCTTTCTGGTAATAAATGTGTTATAAATGTGTTGCAAATGTGTTGGTGGGTTGAGAAACAGGGATGAGAGAAAATTACATGGATGTATGCCCAGGATGGACAGTTTATTAGAAAATTTAATTTAGTTGAAAGACCAGAAAAAGAAGTTGTTGACATTTATTTATTTTTTAAAAGAACACTTACAGCTAAATTATTCATGCTGTCTTCAGTAGTTTTTGTTGTTTTTTTTCTATTTCTTTTTGTCTTCTTTCTTCTCAACAACTAAATCAGACCAAATCTTAAGAAATTTCTAAAACTTTTCAATTCAAATATTGTGTTCAGATCTTGCTTTCTTGAAGAAAGGATCATATGTGTAAATATCTATGTTTTCTTCCATGTATTTCAATGGGAAAACAGTTAATAAAAATAACTCTTCATAGCACTTAATTTTAATTTTAATTGTTTTCAAGTGAACTGAATAATGAAAGCTTCTAACTTCCTCTACACATTTGATCTTTCTGTGTGTTGACATGTGTAGCACCATGGCGCATCTTGGCACAGCATAGGTAAAGAAGTAATATTTATCTATAAGGCATTGACCTTGAAGAAAGGGCCTAGTATTTGCTATAGAAATTTTAACTATGTTGTGTGAACATAGATTTGTGATGGGTAGCTCTGAATTACAGAGGGTTTAGTGAGGTGTAAAGTCTTAACAGTAGATTAAGTGTTCATTTCACATGCAATGGCATGGACTTTTATGATTATCACCGTTGGTTTCTGCACAGATGTGTCCAAACTGAGTTGCGCAGTTTAAACTTTACATTCTGATTTATTTTTGTGGTGTGTGGAATTATTACTGGAAGTGACTTAAAAATCTCTTTATACCTACAGCTCAAGAGAAGGTACAGCATGAAGGAAATCTTCAGGGCAGAGTGCCGTTGGTATTCGAGAATCCATTCCATGGTTGTTCCCTAGGTACAGCCTGCAACCTTAGAGTCTCTGACTCTAAGAGAAACAGTACGGAGGGTGGAGTGAAGATGCCATGGCCAGGCTCTGTGCATAGCAGAGGGGAACCTGATGATACAGTAGAACCAATAAGCCACGTGGTTGCTACCCTGAACCAGCAGTTCTTCATTGTTTTGCCAAAACCATGTCCTCAGTGGAACTTTGGTCATTGTAATATCATTATAATACTGAAGTACACCTCCATCCCAAAAGATACACACCTCCAGGGTGCGAGCACCCCTCACTGAGCGTGTGCTCTGAATTTTCTCTGGTCTGTACCTCTAAAAGCAAAGCCAGGAAATTTTACACCAGTCATAATAAAGGTATGTATGACAAGAGCCACTCAAGCTCCACCTGAAAGTAAGAAAATAGTAGAAATATGGCATAAGAGAGGGGCCATGTTAGGGAAGATACCATCGCAGACAAGTTGGGAGGATACTATCACAAACCATCACTGGCTTCTGGGACCAGTTGACAGGTTGAGACTCTCTTCCCCCTCATAATATCTCCTAGTAAGTGAGATTCAAACATTCCCTGGGAAACTTAGAAAATCTCTATGAGCTGCTTTGCTTTCTCTTAATGTGTTTTTAGATTTATGTTCTTAAGTACCTACGCTCATTTTTGCAGACAGTATATTTATAACTGGCAATCTAGAAGAACCTGTACTCTGTTGCTTTAATAAGCTGCACCATTCATTAATCCAGTTGTGACAGTCGTCACTGAATGTGACCAAGCGTGGCCATGTAAGTTCATTTAAATGTGACTAGACTGGATATGCAATGCACTATTAATGTATCCAGCTGTGAGAGTTCTCAGTGAACACAACCAGGTGGCCATGCTAGTTCATTCAAACGTGGTTGGACTGAATTGCAGCACTGTTAGTGCATCTGAAGCTGTGGTAGTTCAAAGTATTGAGCACGACCAGTCTGATAGTGCTGAATTGGGTATCACTCAAAATCTAAGCCCAGTTGCTCCCAGCTCCTCTGATCACCTGAGGATAACTGGAATGCAAGGGGGTTTATTTTTCTGCCTTTTAATGCAACAGAGAAATTTGTGTCATGGACAGGATTGCCAGACACGACCCCGTCAATGCCCAAATACGCTGCTGCTGGCAGGGCGTACTCTACTACATTAATAATTCTTGATGGGGCAAAGGTGTAGACATTTCTAACAAAGTCAATGCACCCAAGGTTGAATACAAGCTACCTGTGAAAATGCTGATTATGGTCGTAGACAAGGCCAGCGCTGAAAGAACATGGATGTGTCCCTTCCCAAGCTATGAGGAGTGGGCTCAAAAGTTTTATAAGGATGAAGAGAAAGTGATAGAATTCATTGAGCAGTGTAAGGCTGCATAAAAGATTAGAATGAGAAATGGGAAATGGTAAAGGTGTCATTTGTGTGATGTTAGGAGCCTTTTTATCTTGTGCTCAGCAAGAAGCTAAAGAAGCCCACGCTCCCAAACTAATTTCTGATCTGGAATATGGAACTTTGAAATTGGGAAAAGAAGTGTTAAGGTCATCATTGGCCTTTGAGAAAGAGACAAAAGAAAAGCTAGAAACCTGAGTTGATAAACTTATAAGTGAGAAAAATCAACTTGTGAGTGAGAATAATCATCTTAGACAGCTGTTGAAAAGGGTTAATCAACTATTAGATAAGATTGAACCATCTGCTTGGATCAGGCAGATTCATAGATTAATGCATTGTGCAAACCCTGAAACTTTGAACTGAGATATCTGGTCTGACAGTGACAAAGATGTGGTTGGAGGGACCCCCAATTCTGAATGTCGAGTAATTCCCCTACAACTCTTGGTTAAAACTGAGACTGATGTGGCTAATGATGAGGAGATCTAAACTACTGTGCATACAATTGACGACAGAGTTGACAAAACATAGAGGAAAAATATTGAAGGCGGTCAGGAGAATTGGAGGTTGAGTATGTGTGGCAAGTCTCTCACATGGGGGGGAGACCGAATTATGTTAAGTGAGGAGGAAGCAGAAGGCTATTGGGGACCAGGAGCATTTTTTAACCACCACACCACAGAATCATAATTATTTCCTAATCACACAAGCTGCATACTGGGCAGGTAGCATAGAGCCTAAGGAGAAGGTTAAACCACTACAGATTAAAGCTACAGGCTACTTCAATCTGGCTGAGACAGTACAGAAAGCAGCCCTCACACAAGCGATATATGAAAGACGTGTCAAGGAAATCCCTGATGCCAGCTCCTATTGACCTGTAATGATTAATCCTTCTTATGTGTAGTCTTCCTGATTTTCTTAAAATATTTGTGGCAAGCACCCAAGAGCACATACAAGCTTTTTGTGAAAGTGCTGATTATGGTCGTAGACCATAAGGTCTACACCCTCCACATATCCACTTGAAGCAAGTTTGTACAAGAAATGGATAAGTATGGGCAATGAATGGGCTGGATCAGTTAATCCAGCAGAAAACCCTGAAAGAGATTGAAAACGGGCAGATTCCCTCTAAAAAAAGGGAGTTACAGAAAGTTATGGGAACTTTAAACTATTGATGTAAATATATCCCAGGTTTTTCTATCATTGCTTGTCCTTTATATAATTTGCTTAAAAAAGGAAAATCATGGGACTGGACTAAACAACATGGGAGTGCATTAGAATCATTGATCAGAGAACTAAGACTATTTAAGCAGCTGGGTCCAGTACATCAGTCATACCCCATCCATGTGGAATAGGGATTTAGCGAACATGGCTCTCATTGTAATATATGGCAAATGGGACAGGAAGGACCCAAAAGGCCATTAGAATTCAGCTCCCATCCCTTCAATGAAACTGAAATGAGATGTTCAGATCTTGAAAAATGTTTAGTATCTCTGGTGAGAGCTGTAAAATGAGTGGAACAAATAAGAAGGGAACAGAGTGTGATTATAAGGGGAACCTTCCACTTCCTGACTGTAGTCTGCAAAGGAACTGCACCATCTGTTGGCATTGCTCAGAAACCTACAGTACATAAGTGGTATGCATATTTAGAAGGTATCAATGACATAATACCTATTACAGAAGACAGTACTGAAGTATCTAAATTACAGAAAGCTGTTGTTATTTCAAACCCTGCCAAGCAAACCATCTCCAATTCAAGAGACACCTCCTCTGGAAGAAAATAGTGATATCAAGGAGTTATGTTTTACTGATGCATCAATGAATGGCAGTATAAGGCTGTGGCACTAGAAATGGTCACAGCAATAAGACTAAATGAAGCTGGCAAAGGAAAGGGACAGATGGGAGAATTTAGAGCAGCCACACAACATGGTGTTAGCCATTTCTATACTGATTTTAAAGTTGCCATGGCTTGCTCTTTAGAAAAGTAGAGCATAAGTTTGTTACTAATTCTCTGCCCAACTGTTATACAAAAATAACCATTTTCTGAGTGCATGATAAAGAATACTCTTTAAAAATATTTAATGACTTTCTGCAACCCTAGTGTTTTCATAGCTCAGATTCTAGGCAGTCTTGCATCAACTATATGGTTAATGGTATCTCCATTAATCAGAAAGGCATAACAAGCCATTTAGCAATGAATTAGTGATTGTGTGGGTTGATAATTAAATAATGATAATAATAAATCATATTTTATGAGAGAAAAAGCTCTGTAGGTGCTGAGTAAATTAATTTTGATTTCAAAGCTCTAGAAAAATGTACAGCCTTTCAGCTTTTATTGATTAAATTTTGAGGAAGAGGGAGAAATAAGGTGGGTAGATAGCCACAAAATAAGAGCTTATGCAAAAGAACATATACAAGATGTATATGTATATACAAGATACCTTGTAAATAGATATACAAGAACATATACAAATTTCTAATAATTTAGGAATTATTAGAATTAATTCTGAACAATGCCAAGTTATATGTAGTAACCTGAGTAAGTGTGTCTGAAGAGTCATGCAAGTAAGTATGGAAATCCTCCTGGGAATTAAGTGAAATTAGATGGTTAGTTAAAGACATTCAGGATATATGCATTTTTTATTATGGAAAGTATTTCTTCACCTGTATCCAGGTCAAAAATATACTGTAATGACTTACTCTTAACTTCTTTTTCAGTTCAGACTTAACAACCTGGTAGCCTAACAGTCCAGGAAAAGACAGTAAGTTAATTAAATCTTGATAATAAATATAAGGTCTGGTGACTTGCCTAACCTCAGATCATGTCTAATGACAATTTTATTGATCATTGACCAGATTGTCAGGATGATCTCAAGGTGTATGATAATTCTGAGACTGTGATGATCTGCTTGTTAAAAACAAGTTTGTAATATAGTCTCTCAGCTGTGTCTCTGTGTTGATTTACATCCTCTCTTCTATTTACATCCTCTGTTCTCTTAAGTTGTAAGGACTGAAACTGACAAAAGTAAGAACAGCTTTTGAAGTTCTGAAAAATAGACTCCACATTAATTTTTTATTTAAATTTACTTAATTTAAGTGTTTTATTTAAATTTACCTAAATAAATAATTAAATTTACTTAAATTAATATTTAACAATTCTTGTGGCATAACATTGATGTGCTGAGTCTCTGAATACTGTGACTGGACAGGGCAGGAATGACAGCAAGAACTTTACAAATATTTGAACTTTGAAGAAAGATAGATTTATAAGTCTGCTCCACAGGGAGCAGAGTTTACAGGAAATGTATGAAGCTGTAATCAGAAAGCCAGAATCACCAGAGGAGGAGATCTATGTGTTTTGAAATAAATTCAGCTACAAAGTATGTCCTTTAAAATAATTTGATACCCTCTCTTTGAGCTAGGATTAGAACTAGGCATCTTTTGCCTCAGGAGCTCAAGCATCGAACCTTAGCGGAGCTAGGTTGCTGCTTCCTCCTCATCTTTTGTTCCCTTCCAGTTGAGTAGAATCACTGCTTAAAATTATAAGGTTAATTTATCTTATTTTTTAAAAAATTATCTTTGTTTTCTTGGTGGCTTTTTCTACATGAAGTGCAATAATTCTAAATACATGCACATTTACTGGGTTTCACATATGAAATACTTTGAAATGTCATGTAAAATATATGGTTATAATCATCATCATCTAGTTGCTAATAAAAAATTTCCACAAAACCATCCATAACATTTAAAGTATAATTCTGCATAAACCTTAGAGTTTACTATTACATTTCACAGAATCAAAGAATGTTGGGGATTGGA
>NW_010286364.1:0-219 GCF_000700745.2 Antrostomus carolinensis
CCACCCCAAAATGGGGATCACCCCCAAGATGGCCACACCAAGATGGCCGCCCCAAGATGGCCACTGATGGTCACCCCAAGATGGTCACACCAAGGTGGAGATTCATCCCAAGATGGTTGCCTCAAGATGGCCACCAATGGTCACCCCAAGATGGTCATCCCAAGATGGTCACCCCAAGATGGTCACCTCAAGGTGGAGATCACCCCCAAGATGGAGATC
>NW_010286365.1:0-5127 GCF_000700745.2 Antrostomus carolinensis
CAGCACACCCAGGTCCTTTTCTACAGAGCTCAAGAAGAGCTTTTCAGAAGAGGGTAAGGAGTCGGGGATTCATGACCTCACCCAACTTCATCCAACCAAAAAAGCCAGACATCTAAGCTCAGTTCAGTTGGTAAAACATAGACATTTAGTGCTCTTGGACACAAAGCAGCTGAAAGCCATATGGGGTATGACACCGGATCTACGGAAGATCCAGTGACCCCAAGGCATCTTGCCTGGCCTTCAGCTGCTGCTCCAAAAGAATCTGAAATGACACAAGACACCAGCATTTAAGTGAACTGAGCCCTTCAGGCAGGATCCAAATGGAGATTAACACACTTAAATATTGATACAAAGTTCATGCAAGTCTGTGTATGTTAATTAGCAGGCAGAAAAAAAAAAGACAGCTTGCTTTATTTTTCCTAAGGAGAGAGCTGTTTACAAGTGTAAACAATGAATCCTTATGGCATTCTGCTTTTGCTTCTTGAAAGCATGAGAAGAATTCCAAAGCACAAAGGCAGAGCAGTTCCCAGATTCCTTTGAAACTCAATGAGATTGAAGCACATGCCATTTGCACTTTTGGAAAGTCTCCTTCCCATGATAGATTTTATCTTTGATATTTCAGCTTAAGCTGGTGTACATTTGCCATAGACATTTCGCAGCTAAGGGTTCTGAATCACATATAAGGTTGAACTGAGCTCAGATGACTGGAAAAGTTACTAAGCCGAGTACTCCTTCTGTCACTAAAATCAGGAATTAACTTCTTAACATCAGTGTAGTCTTAAGACTCTTTATTGCGGCGCCGGATGCACGGGGGATCGTTCCACTTACCGTGCACACTGACTTGTCTTTCTACAAAAACTTTATACTATCAAAACATGCATATTCAT
Source organism: Antrostomus carolinensis (assembly GCF_000700745.2). NCBI lineage: Eukaryota > Metazoa > Chordata > Aves > Caprimulgiformes > Caprimulgidae > Antrostomus > Antrostomus carolinensis. The sequence goes on from NW_010286365.1 coordinate 888, forward strand.
TACATTTCCAAGAACTCGTTAATATATGTAAATGTCTTTCGCATGCACACTGGAGTCTTCTTGGTGTTGTCTGGGGATCCTCTGGTGGTCCTCAAAACTTTTGTCACTGTGCCCTTTCGTTGAACTTATCTTCTGTGCATGCTTAGTTCATCTCTTGGCCTGTTTACAACACTTTTGAAGGCTCAGGGGAGATCTTATAGTACCCTTCAAATACCTGAAGGGCCTACAAGAAAGCTGGGGAGGGACTTTTTATAAGGGTATTTAGTGATAGAACAAGGGGAAAAGGCTTTAAACTGGAAGAGGGAAGGTTTAGATTAGATATTAGGAAGAAATTATTTGGTGTGAGGGTGGTGAGACACTGGAACAGGTTGCCCAAGGAAGTTGTAGATGCTCCTCCCTGGAAGTGTTGAAGGCCAGGTTGGATGAGGCTTTGAGCAACCTGGTCTAGTGGAAGGTGTCCCTGCTGCTGGCAGGGGGGTTGGAACTGGATGGGCTTTAAGGTCCCTTCCAATCCTAACCATTCTATGATTCTATGATATGCAACTAACTTTCAATGTCACATTGTTTAAGCAGAAGGGAATGTTCTTTCTGAATGGTACCACTTCCATACTTTTTCCAGCTTTAACTGTTTATCCCATGGGAATGGCTGAACAGCAGGTTTATCTCCTTTGGTATCAATTTCAGCCCTGCAAATTAGTGCAAAACTGACATCAATTTTATTTCATGATAATACAATGAGTTGAAAGCTGCAGGTGCTTGGAGACACCTACACATGCTATCTGCTTTCAGACAGGGGGTGCAGATAAGCTTTGCTTAATCCACTGATACAACAAAGTAAACATCCTGATTTTGGTAAAATGGGACCTGCTGTGGATGGTATCACCTGCCCCAGCTTTTGATTTGAAAGGTTTTGGGATGCATTTGCGATAGACCTGATTAGATAGGCTTGTGGTAGGAAAAGGATGGAGAAGAAAAATGCCTCCCTAAAATCTGCTTGGAGGATTTGGTACTGAACCACCACCACCTCTGCATGAGGGAAGGTTCTGTACTCGGCAGGTTACACCTCCTTTCCTAAATACCTGCGCTCAGCAGCCCCTGTTTTCATCAACCCTTGATAAGACTATTCAGGTGGTTGTATTCATAGCTGAGCCCTTCAGCGCTGGATGCTGACAGCATCCACAGAGCTGCAATCTGTGATGCTGTCATCCACCACCACAGCCATTTGCCAAAATGCACACAATAGCCTTGAAAATATGACTAAGAACAGTCTTATTACATGGGTGAGTTTATGAATATTTATGTGGCTCGAGGACTTGAGTCCCTTTGATGATGCTTTACAAACACAAGACTCGAGCGCAGACATTTCTGCTTTACCTCGCTGCGAATAGGAAATCAGTTCTGCTAAAGTCTGCTGAAGTTTTTTTGGATCAGATTCATCTTCATGTTAGGAAACGACTTCTCTTTTTCACTTATTCAGGTGCCAGTAAATTTCTATTCTATCAGGCATAATTATCATCATCCCAAAAACAGTGCTCATAAAGAGCCCTTAAACTTCAAGGCGCTGTACAAAAGAGTCTGATTCAGCCTCTTATAATCCCGCTTTTAGCATCTTACTCATGCTATCTGCATAAAAATCAATGGGAGCAATGACACGTTAGGCAGGATCAGGCGTGCAGGATCTAAAGGTGTTAACGACCTTCTTCTGTAACCAGTACAGACTAGATAATTCAGAAAGTTGCCAATAATGACATTTTGAGCTGCAGTATTTGGGAGCCGACGTTATCATGGGATGTGAGACTTTTGAGCTGAGAATTCTGACTCAGGATTCCATGCCTAAGATGATGTAGATGCTGCTACTCAATAAAATAAGGTCCTAGAACAGGCACAAGTACATAATTAAAGTAAAATTTAAACAGGCAGGTTGTAGCACAAAATTCAGCTTTATTTACGTGGCTGATACCTTTATTTTAACATTACTAGAACCAAGTAGTGAAAACAGCATCAAGATTTTGTGTCAATTTTATCTCCCCCTTTGCATGCATATATTGATGAGAGGGAATACATACAATATTCTCCAACATATGTAGCCGTAACAAGTTCTAATCAATCTATTTGTTAAGTCTCATTTTATGCAGAAATTAAACAACCAGCAGCACAAGCCACGATAAAGTGTTTGCATAGAGCAGGGATAGAGAAAAATGTTCTGTTTCAGGTGTCATTCCCTGAATTTCACAGATCACAAAGAGAAACAACAGCTGAATACAGGCAACTTTTGAACAGCAGCCCTTTCCCATTGCCCAAGGAAAAAAAAAATATCGGATCTACATACTAAATTTACAGGACATAACCTTCTAGTGGTGTAAACTGACTTGACTCCATACAGATCAGACAAAGAAAATCCAACACCTGGACATAGGTAGGTCTAGTTAGATGGACAACATTTAGATGAAAATTATTTCAGGCTGTCACATTATATCCACTACAAAGTGTAGCTCAAGGTTACAGAGAAAAAGTGCTGCTTTTAATATGTATTACTGCAGAAGCTGAAAAAGGGGACTTTGGGGGGGTTTTTTTGTAGAAGATGGATTTACCTTTACAAAAGTTCCAGGAAAAAAAACCCCAAACACGTATTATAATGGTTTGTGGCTGCCTCTTCAATATTCTCCTTCTGAATGAATGGTTTGCCAGAGTTCAAAAGCACAGAACCAAACCACAGAATAAGTCAGAAATAAATGCATATTGTGATGGAGAATACTACAGAAACATGCCAAATAAATAAAAATTTTCCAATGATTCAAATTAAGGGCCAGCTATACATTTTTGCTTGTCTTTCTATCTAGAAAAAAACAGAAAGGATAAAAACCCACAATTATTGTCAACTGCCCCATACAATCTTTCATTAATTTATCTTGCCCAGTTTTAAAGCCAGTTTCATGTCTGACTTCTGTTCCTATTGCAGTTACAAATCTTCTCACATCCAGCATGCATGTGATAAGAAAAGAAAGAAGCATCAATATTAATAATTATTTCTTTAAAGTCAACTGTAACTGAATATTACACAAATTGCTTGGTTTCATATTGTTCCCATTTTGTGCCCCTGGTGTGCGAATGGGATATTTAATAGTTATTTATTTAGTTACTGAACTACTGTAATTTCAAACTTTGAATTCTTTTTCTGTTAAGAATTTTTAACCTTAAAATGATTACCTATGATAACAAAAGATAGATCAGAGCTCTACAAACTTCCTTACTGTATAAACTGAACCTTCAAAAGTCCAAAAAGCTAAAGTGCATCAAGCAGGCTAGATCTTCCTCATTGTTTACAACCACTTCTTTGTTTTTGAATCAGTTTGGTACACTTCCAGACCTCAGTCTTGAAAGTCTAAATCTAGGCAGGATAATCTAGCTCTGAGAAAAAATAAAAAGACAGGTCTGCATAACAAAATCCACAGTGATTTTGATGATGTTTTGGCAGTCTAAGTATTTCATAATTGCCATCAAAAAAATCAGTTTTGCTTTGCAGGCTTTATATCACTATGAAAACCGTTAAATACATCTCTACCTGATGCTGAAAGCAATTATATACAAGCTGAACTGCAGAAGGCAGGTTAATCTTCACGATAGATGTATATATTATGAAACATCAGCATTTACACTACGAAACGTCTGTGTTTAGATTGGTGTTTTTTAGCTTACAGAAAGGGAGGTGAGGAGAAAGAAGATGTGGAAAAAAGAAGTTTGTGTGTTTATACGCAGGTATAACAAATTCTGCTGACCAGGAGTGTACAAACACTGGGTCTGCCTGAAGCTTCTCCTCAAGCCTTTGGACCTTTTTCTGAAATATAAAAACCACACGATATTATTAGGTCTTTACTTGTATGTTTTATTCTTTTCCCATGTGTTTCAGCTTTCCCTTTTTAGACTCTATTTGCCTTTGGATACCAACTCTGCTTGAAAAGCACTTTGCATATTATGGGTGTAAGTATAGTACGCGTAGTAAGTACTGAGGAAACTAAATAAGGCATCTGAAGAGAGAAAACCCCCGTGTAGTAGGCAGTGCTATAAAAAACTCCTTCCTCCTTCCAGCCCATGAGTACAAGAAATATTTTCCTCTTCATTTAAAAACATGAAGCCAGAGTGCTGCCTTGCTTGGGTCTGGGAGGGAAAAAAGAGAGGGGAAATGCCACCTCAGTGCCACCAAACCCACCAGGGGAGGAGCGGCTGGAGAGCTGCTGGGCAG
>NW_010286366.1:0-7598 GCF_000700745.2 Antrostomus carolinensis
TATAATTATTATTTTAATATCATAATTATTTAAAGTTTTATTTCATTTCCATGTTTAAATTGTTCTTCTCTCCCCCATGAGTCTCCTTACCTTTGCCCCCCAATTCTCTCCCTGTATCCCCTGAGTGGGAGAGAGTGGGTGAGCAGCTGGGTTTGGCTGCAGCCAAGTGTAACCACCACAATCATGATAGCTGAATTTGGCCACTGCTGAAAAATAGTTTAAATATAAACAGTATCAAGAAAAAGGAGTATATGGCTCTGAAATACTCAGTGAGCAGATTTGATCTAGAAATCAATGACATTTTTACCTAATCACTTTTCAAACAAGACTACATTTTCGATTAAATCTTGTGCATGGACACAAGACTCTAGCTGCTTTCCAAGCTAATCAAGTGTTACACTTAAGACACAGGAAAATATTGTATTTCATTTCTACATCTTCTTTGTTCATGACAGAGCTATAAAATTTCTGCTTTTTTTCAGCCTTACAGCTCTTGCAGCCTTTGGATCTTTTTTGCACCTGTGAAGGTGTTTACTCAGCTATGAACACAATTATGACATGCAATAACAGTTGCCTTTCAAACAAACATCTGGAAAACCAGGGGTAGTGTTGATTCAGACAGTGGCAGAATTTGGAAAGACTGTTAATGATATGAACTCTAATTTCTTTCCCTGTGCAAAAAAAACCACACACACACACAAAAAAAAAAGAGCAAGCTGTTTAACCCCAGAGTTTTTTTAAAGCTATTGAAATACAGTCCAACAAGTTATATGAAAATGTTCTTTATTTTCATTTTAGACTGTTTATTTCCAGCATATACTGACATTCATGTATAAACTTCATTTATAACAATTTTAGAACTCTACCTATGCCAGATTTATGTGTTTATCCTCCTGTTACATCAATGAAAAAATACTTCAAGGAACACTGTTTGCATCAAGACGCCTGAATATGCAGAGAATTCTCCTGATGGGTTTCAGGTGCTTTTAGTTCATGTCAGTAATTTAAGCATCCATGATGTTTAGGAGCCTGTGCCTGGACATCATTGACTGGGCAGGATTTTCATCCCATGGTAGGATGTCCAATCATGAGGAGACCTTGTTCTTGAGACCAGCAGGGCCAGGGCAGGTTGTCCCATCACAAGGAGACCTTGTCCTTGAGAGCAGCAGGGCCAGGGCAGGTTGTCCCACAACAAGGAGACCTTGTCCTGGAGAGTGTCAGGGTTAGGGCTCTGGTCTGGGCTCTCCTCTGGGAACCCCCTGGGAATCTCTTTGGGTAAAGGTGCCTCTCTGGACCTGCTCTGTAGATCAAACAGTGGCTTCAGGGGGGTGTCAGCAGTCTGCCTGATGTGTCACTCTGCATTGCTGCCATGTTTTCTGCTTGGAAAAAAAAGAAAGAAATGCAAACATTGCTGGCACGAGACATATGCCTGTCCAGAAGACAATCAAACCAGGGTCTAGAATAACATTGTAAACATCCATAATATTTTGCAGGGTTTTGTTGTTGTTGTTGTTGTTGTTGTTTCATAATTGGAGAGTGGCTAAAAGGAAGAAGAAGAGAGGTGGGAATAAATCCTGCAGACTGGGAAATGGGCTGCTCCAAGGAAGGGCTGAAGACGTCCTTCAAACCCATCCCCATTCTCAGCATCGTACAGGCACCAATTTAAGAATTGCAGAAATGTGTCCTTGCTTTGGAGATGATCTGAGTACAGGAGCTTCTCTCAAGGACAGGGAAACACCACAAATATCAGGAACCCAGAAATTTTTTTCCCGTCTTCTAAACATTCAGGGCTGGGCTGGATCGCTGAGCTGGCAACGCACATGGTGATAAGCCCCTGAGCATGTGAGGTCATGACTGAATTCCCTCAATTCACTTAGAAACAAAAAAAAAAAAAAAAAGAGAGAAAAACTTGAAATTTCAAAAGAATTAAAAAGAGAAGAAGAATAGACATCGGTTCGTAAAGCAACCGTGAAGAGGATTTAAAAATAGAGAGAGGAGTTTTGCCCAGCTGTGTGGGATAAAACTGTAAGTTCAGCAGAACAGAGCAAAGCTGATATGGAATAGTTTTAAATGTCTTTTCCCTCATAACTAGATTATTCAGTACAATGTCATTTGCTGCCACTGACATTTTCTTTAAAGTCATAAAGGCCTACATAGTAATAAAAGGGCTCAGAATAAAATTAGGAATATCATGTATAAATTATCTTTAACCTTAGCTTCATTTGGACTGTGACTTTTTAGACCTGATCAATTTTCATGAAACTATCCACATAAAACTGTGAAAAAATATTTGATCCTTGGCTCTCATAAAGCTCCTGTAACAAGCCTGGTACTTTCTTGATACTTAATAGTGCTGTTGGTGTCTGTCTCTGTGGGCGATTCTATAAAACCGGGGATAATATCTGAGATATAATGCAATTTCTCAGAGCATTGTTATGGAAAACATCTACCCAGATACATGTATTTGTACACAGCACACATTTACCACATTTCCTGCTTAGTTTGAAAAAGCACACAGACAACTTCAGGTGTGGTTTTTTGCCTCCTTATTTCTGAAAAACAAGCTCTTCTGAGATTTTTAAGATTATTTTTTTCAGTACAGCCCCTCTAACAATATCAAACTTGTGGTAGCAGTAAAGGCATTTCCTAGGATGCTCTGGAAATGGGAATGGATATTGAATCGTATAGTGTGTCTGATATTTTAAGCAAAAAGTTATACACTCTCATTGTCTGGCTCTGTGTAGCCTTTTAAAACATTTCATAAATGACACCGTGCACTCCAGAGGCACCTGGAGAAGAGGCAGAGGCAGCTTTGAGCTACAGGGCAATGTTTGTCTCTGCCTGACAGGGAATGAGTTGCCAAAATATTCTGTCAGCCAAAATCTGTGCTCAGTGGTAGTGGATGAGAAGGTTAATCATGGCCCAAGGAAACAATAAAATACATGTTTTGGTTCAACTCTGTGTTTAAATTAGAGGCAGAGTGAAAAGTTCTAAGTGGCTCCTCAATGACCTTCTGTTTAACAGGTAAGGGGCTGAAGATGAGACTTTCCAGGAGAAAGTATTGGCAAGTCATGATTTCTTTGACCTCTAATAAGCAATTAATGTGTTTAAGGGATATAAAAGAGTGGTAGCAGCTGTAGAAACTGCTGAGCATGATTGGTTCTCATGCATGGTCAGGTGAGCATTTGCTTTAGTGGAGGTTCAGGGTGGCTGTGAGCAGAGGAAATACCAAGACTCCCTGATCTGGCTGGGATCCGCCCCAAAATTCCTAGCCTTTTCAGCCTGGATGGGCATAGATTTGATCTGAATAGATGCAGGTTTGCTCCTGAAGAAAGTGAAGTTGCTTTCAACTTTGTGTCTCAAGCTGTAGGTAGGTAAAAATGTTCTTTTCAAAGGAGGTTCTGTACTGGTGTCCTCCTGATCCCTGGTGCTTTCTGCTATCTGGGTGTCACCCTCATACCATTTACTGTGTTTTGTTCTGTCCTAAAACTAGAATTAATCAAGAGCTGGATGGTAAGGTATCCAGGTTAAGCTTTTCTCACATGTATCATATTTTATGTACTAATAGGAATTCCTGTGAGTTGTGTATTTGGAGATGATTTGTCAGGATGAAAGCCAAACACTAAGCACTGTTATCTATTTCCTAGAGAAGAGATTTCTAACAGAGTGGAGGAAAAGCACATCAAGGAAATTAATTTCATCTATTTCTAGGTAACAAATGGTAATCATACATGCTTTGAAATCTCTTTGAAGTCTGTCATGCTTTAGCACATACTTCTGTTCAGAGGCGTGGTGTTGTGGCTGAAGGATTGACTTTGGCTGAAGCTGTTGCCCTCTATGATACCATGTCCTGTGAGGTTGGGGGCAAACCACTTGATCTTTCCTTGCTTCAACCCTGTGTTTGGGACTTGGAAGCAGCACACCCCTGCTTTGCTGCTTCCACAGCTGGGCTCACTAATGATGGCAAAGCGCTCTGGTATTATGGAGATATGGCCACGAGAGGATGTAGAAAAAATGGGACCAAGGAGCCTTTCTCCTACAAGTGAAGGTCAGAAGAATTTAATTTAGCCTATACCACTGGGCAGAAGGATGGAGGTGAGGAATGAGGCTTTTCTTTATTATTATTAGGCACTGGAATGGGCTACCTAGGGAACTGGTGGAGTCCCCATCCCTGGAGGGATTTAAAAGGCGGGTAGATGAGGTGCTCAGAGATCTGGTTTAGCAGTGGACAGGTATGGTTGAACTCAATGATCTCAAACTTATTTTCCAACCAAATGTTTCTATGATTGATTCATCATGATATTAATTTGTTTTCCACGTGCATGGGCTGGAGTGGTGGAGGGCTCCTATCTGTGTATGAAATGTTCTTCAGTCACTAGATAACCCAACACTTCTATAACAGTCAGAAAATAAGGTTTGCTGTCCACTGCTAATCAGCAGAGAGCAAAACAGCTCCATGACGATGGATCTACCTTCTTGTGGGCTGAAGCCAATTAATCCCATCACCAGATGAAGCTCAGTGGAAAGATGTAGTTTCCCCTTATAGTTTGAAGCCCCTAAATCATTGCTGGATTTGCATGGCAGTCCTTGAATGTAGATACATGAGTGCACCGAGATGGAGTGTGTGAACATATGTTTACATTGCTGATAGCTTTGAACTATAAGTTCTGCTGCATATTAATGGCATATTTATGCACGGTAATTTAGCCAGCACGAGTCATTTATCTAATGAAATGTTAATTACTAGTTACTAGGTATATTTATTTACAAATTGCTGTGGAACTTACAATGGAAATTTCATCCTCTGGCCTTTTTTTTCAAGGAAAAGTTCTCCACCCCTCTTCTTAATACGATCTTTGCCATGAAATGGGGCTTTGAAATGACTTGAAGTTGTATCTGCTCTGCTGTGCATTGCTACCATACAACAGTAAACCATGTTCTAGCTGCTCTGCCTCTCAAAATACCATGTGAGAACCTCAAAAAAAAGTCCTCACACGGGATCTGATCATTCAAAACAGGTTTAGGAATCTTATATGAAATTTTTAAGAGGGAGTTTACAGTCTCTAATTGTTTAGGTTTGGGGTTTTTTGGTGGTTTTGTTGTTTTGGGGGATTTTTTGGGGTTTTTTTTCTGCTATGCAATGGCCTTGGAGAATTTTTTGGGGTTTTTTTTGGTTTTGTTTTTTTTTTTTCTGCTATGCAATGGCCTTGGAGAATGGGAATTAGCAACCTAACTTCCTGAAGGGCTTTATGGGATGTGCTGCAGTTTTATGGCATGGAGAGGGCAGAATTAATGGCTTAGACTCCCAAGGGCTGCACACCCTGTATTTACTGGAAATCCTGCTCAGGGAGGGGGTCTCTGAGACAGAGATTTGCAGACAGGCAGGAGGTGTGAAAGGGGAGGTGTGTGGGAACTATAGATCTGCAACTTTATATACCTCACGCCAGTTTTCCCCTACTGTGATGCTGCTCTGGCTCTGAGGTGCTGTGGAGTCAGAGATTTAGAATTGCATTTCCCAGTTTCCATGGACCTCTCAAATTTATGGCACAGATTTCCCAGGGATGCTCTATTGTCCTGCCAAGTTGGAGGATCACAGGATGTCTTGCTCGAAATTAGCAACCTTTTTTAGTTTTTCTAGCTGAAAATCATCCACTGTCCAAAGGAATTCCTCTGATTTTGGGGCAATACATTAAAAAGAATCATGAGCATCTCTAAACATTGCAATGCAGATGCACACTTTGAAGGAAACCCTGTATTAGAGTAGCAGAATTATTGCAGCAGGATGAAATCTTTCATGTTTTATAGTGTTGGTCCAACAGCATTATAACCTCACCCTCTCCAAAAGACTTTAAATTCCTGTTTTCATAAAATGTTCATGCAATTTGAGTTTTCTATAGGACATGGGATGGCAGTTGCTAACCATTGTGGTGAAGCTCCTCTTTGCATGTTGTGGTCATATTTACAGGGATTTAACTTGCAAAATGTTCAGCACTTTAAACAATCTCGCTGGCTGCGTAATAAGATGTTTCAGCCCGGTGAAATATTGCCTTGGCAAGTGCAACACTTTTTATTATGACTCTTCTTATTGCTGGCTTTGTGTTGCTTAGAGTAGAACTGCAGAAGTAGATGAAACTCTTTCCAACAATGTAATATTTGGTCAATTGTGATTTCTTATTTTCTCCCCTTTTTTTGTTTGTTTGCTTCGGTGCTGGTGTCACCTTTAACAAATGTACTGTGCCTCTTAATGTGCACCCAGGGTCTTGTGAAAACACTGTGAGAAAGTGCTTATCCGTGGTAGTTTGGATGTAGTTTAGTGTGGTAATATGAGAGCCAAGTGCTGTCCCAACTTCGGTGAGCGTTTGATTCCCGGTACGATCCCAGGCGGGATGTTGATGTGTCTCTTGCATACCCTTTGACAACAAGAGTGCTTACGCCGTGGGTTTGGTGCGTGGCACGATTTGGGATGTGCCTAGAGCAGTTGTGCACTTTGCAAACGCTTCTGAGCAGCAAAGAGAATTGAGCAGGAAAAAAAAAGGTTTCTAGAGGCAGTGAAAATTCTACAGGAATACATGAGCGTGGCCAGCAAAGCTTATGATGTTCAAAAGGGCTGAGCCTGTTGAATTTCATAAGTTGTCTCTGTTCAGAGTAAATATTTTATATAAGCACATACATATATGGCATATAAAAAATTTTGAGATCGGAGAGATATGCCTTAACAAAAAATAATTATTTTTATTTGATCTTGTTCCTCACATGTTAAGAGAACTATGCTCTAAGAAAATATATTATTTCCATTGAAAAATCTCCCAGCACATCCCTTATTCTGGCTGTCTTCTCCTTGCCTGTTCCATACCAGAAGCACTGTGATCTTTGTATCCAATTTTTTTTTTTTTTTAAAAAGGGGGAAAAAACCCAAATTATGTGGGAAAAAACCCTCCACATTTTCCTTTAGTGCAGACAGGCTTTCAGAAATTAAAGTGTCCTCACTGGGCTTCAGATATAACAGAGGGTAAAAGATTTCAAAGGCAGTTTTAATGAAAGAGAAATACTGAAAGAGAGAACACAGAGAGCAGTGACACTATAGTTCTGCTAAATTTTACATTTAAACTAAGAGGCTAATCATAATTTATTCTGTCAAAGAAATGACCTATAAGTAAAGAAGACAAAATATGACTTGATGATTAAAGACTTGAAGAAATATTCTCTATAGTTATGTCAGTGCTGCATGTTACTCTATACGTAATCTAAAGCAGTGTTTGAAATTTCTCCTAATTATATTTGGAAGCCACAACCATAACATCCTCGGGGGAATGTTTAGCGCATTGCAGCGATGTGGCAGCTTCCCTGCACCGCCACTTCTGATGGCACATCTGAGTGAAAGAGCTTTTTTAATCGTGCTCCACTCTGGGAAGTGGTGAGGGCTGGGAGAGGTAGAGGTTCCTACAGGTGACTGGGAAAGAGCCACAGGAAATCCCAGTGGGGGACCAGGAGGCTGCTGTCAGCAGGAGTTTCCTTTCTACTGCTCAACAACTCGCTGCTCAAAAGAGTTCAGGGTGGGTTTGTTTCGTAGAATCCCAGACTGGTTTGGGTTGAAAGGG
>NW_010286367.1:0-3325 GCF_000700745.2 Antrostomus carolinensis
AAGAATATACCAAAGAGAAAATCCATTATTCTTTGTTCTCCTTTGGGGGAATTTAGTAATAACAGAACTTCTATTTATTTTTAGGAGACAAAACCAAAAATTTTCCATTACACTATGAAAAACACTTGAAAATTAAACTGGAAATATAGAAGTGTCAATAAAACATAAATATAAGCATAAAGATAGCTTGGAATAACTTTTTTTTAATAATTTATAACTTTATTAAAAATATTCTAGCCTTTTATTTTTATTTTATCTTTAATAAAAATACCAATGCCCCAAAATCAGATTTAACTCTCATCTTCCACCTTTTCCATCCATAAATAAAATATGTTTGTAGTTTCAAAATTTTTTTTCTCTTTTCAACTCATTTTTTCAACTTTCTAGATCTCAATTGCCAGTTTTTCAAGGTTCATATGCACCAGAAATGTTGAAAGTAACAAAAAAGAAAAAAAAACCAACAAACCCACAAACCAGTAAGCCTTTTTTCTTTTTTGTATTTGAAAGACAAAAAATAGGATAGCAGACAAAAAATAAGCTTTTTTTTTTTAAAGCAACTCCCCCAATATTTTATAATAATAAAAACAAACCTTTATGAGAACCTTTTGAGAAAAAAAAATAAAGTCTATCAATAGCAATTTATTCCCCTAGTTGTATACATTCTTGTCATAGTTTAAGAAGCTTCTTGCTGCAGGTTTTTGGAAAAACCCCAGGTCAGCACATAACCATGAACTAAGGCTGCCAAACTCATTTTCAGACAGTTGCCTACAGCTAATCCATCTCCTTCTCCTTTGCAATAGCCTTTCTTTTTACTTTCTTAGTTGTTTGGGTTTTTTGTCTTTTTTGAAAATTTTTCTATAACTTAAAATGTGTCTGCTAGCATAGATCTTTCCACAGATTTTTATTTCTTGGTTTGTCTTTCTCTGGTACAAAAGTGTTACCATTGACTATTAACTACTTACTCTACCTCAAGGCATCTTTTATTCCCAAAGACCAATGTTTTTGTGCACCTAGAAACAAAAAGGTCCTTAAATAACACAGGACTGACTTTGACCTTTAGTTCCACATCACTTTTCTCAGCAGAAGCATTTAATGTTTCACTGAGAAAAAACCCACAGCTTTTTAACCTACAGACTTTTTTTCCCACATTAATTCATCCTTTAAGTCTAAGGCATAACAAGTGCAAACAAAAGGAATAAGCAAAAATTCCAGATAGCATACTTTCTATTTGTCTGATTTTGGACACTAGTGAATTTTTACTCTTTATTATTAGTCAATACAGTCAAGATAGATATGCAATATTACACAAACTAAGACAATACAGGGTTTATCAACACTGATTAGGTAACTTTCAAAGTAGAATAAGCGATATAATTTCTTAAGTTCTGTTACCAACATCATTAGATTACACAAATTCTACTTTCCTTTCCACCTGTGTTTTTGTATATATTTTTGGTATAGTGACTGCTAGCATGTGTCTATGGGTGTTACAGCTTGGGGAGACAAGATACTTTCCCAATGGCTAGAGACGGAGAGAAGGTGCAGAGAAATCTATGATATTTACCTCCTTATATTTAACTTTGCCTCCTCCTGGTGAGAAGCAAGGTAATACGCCAGATGGGCAGCAAGTTAACAGCAATTTCCTTTCACTCTGATCTTCTGCCGCTGTCAGTAACACAGCTCCTTACCCCCCCTGGTTTGTTCAGAAAAGCAGTTCAAACTGGCTATATAGCAAATTGCACCTTTAATGTTGAGCATGCCTGGAATGTAGATGCTCCCTCTCCAAACTTCTGTTCCTAAATAAAGAGCACAGAAAGAAAAACTGACAGGGTTTGAAGGAGCTCAGACTCAATCGCTTTTTAACTTCACTGGCTGGAATGCAGAGATCCTGACTTAACATGTGTAGATAAGACTGAGAAGATAATCCTCACTATTTTTGTCTTCTGTTACTCAGTTTTGTACTAGCTGATAACAATCTGTCTTTTAGCAAATACAGCTGTTAGAAGAATATTGCTGTAGGTGAATACTAATTTTTTAATATCACCCAGATACCAATGTGAAGAGAACATTTGCTCTTTACTCACTGATCCCTTAAACTTAAAGAATTTGGTTTCATACTCTAATTTTGGATGCGCAGAAAAAAGGAATGAGGTAATTTCATCCTATCTTACTGTAACATAAAATTGATAGACAAGTTAGGTGCTTACTCAGGGATTGTATTTCCTGTAGCTGTTTGAAACCCACACAAATGCCTTACTGCATACATGAATAAGAATGGTATTTACTTATTTTGAAACCTTTCCATTGATGTGTTATTTTCAGTTGTTAATCAAGCATGTCTTAATGCAGAATCTAACCCTGATCATTTTAATCTATACTCCTAATAATTTTCTTTATGTAAATTTAATTGCTAAAAATCTAGTAAATTAAAATTATGACCTACTACATTGGGTTTTTTTGCAACCTAGTGGCCTCATGCCACTAGTAATTGCTTAGAAGTTCCTTCTTCTTCTTTTTCTACCTCCCAGGAAAGAGTTTTTTTTGGAACTGCTATTCTGGGCTGTTGTGGTGGGTTAACCTTGGTTAAATGCCAGGTGCCCACCAAGCTGCTGTATCACGCTCCTTCTCAGGAGGATCAGGAGGGGAGAAAATAAGATTGAAAAAAAAAGAACTCATGGGTCAAGATAAAGGCAGTTTAATAGAAACACAAAGCAAAGCTTCCCTTGTGGAAGCAAAAGAAGAACAAAATATTTATGCTCTACTTTCTATCAGCAGGCAATGTGTGGCCACTTCCTGGGAAGCAGAGCTTCAATACACATAGCAGTGGATCTGGAAGACAAACATTGTAAATAATAAATGTCCCCCCTTCTCCCTCTGTTCTTCTAGCGTTTATTCCTGAGCAAAACATCATATGGTATGGAATATCCTTCTGATCAGTTTGGGTCAGCTGTCCTGGCTATGTTCCCTCCCAAGGAATGTTGGAGAGACAGCCTTGATGCTGTGCTAACATTGATCAGCTCTATCCAAAACACTGGTGTGTTATCAATATCTTTCTAGTTAGCAATACAAAACACAGAGCTATGAGGGCTGCTATAGGGAAAATTAACTCAGTCTCAGACAGACCCAATAGAGTTGTCTTGCAAAAGCATCTGAAATCTAAGATGATAAAAAACAATTAATGAACTATTAATGCATTCCACCTGAAAGTAATTTTTTTTCCATGTTAGAAATCAAAACTGATAGATGAATCACATTTCATAGGCAGCATCATATGTTATGTAAAGGGCCTCCTTCATCAAATATATATATATATATATATATATAT